>NC_053113.1:33583380-33794403 GCF_010015445.1 Perca fluviatilis | reverse complement strand
CCCAAGTCACTGCATCACACACACACACACACACACCACGAGAGACACAGACAGAGGAGAGAGGTGACACACAGAGACACAAGACAGCAGGCAGGCAAGGAAAGAGACACACACACACACACACACACACACACCACCACACACACCACAGAGACAAGAGAGGAGGCACAAAATGACAGACACTGACAAGAAGAGACACATGGCCACAAGACAACAGAGGACACAACACAGGACAAAGACACACAAGAGACAGAGACACAGGCACTGACACAAGCAGACACAAGACACAAAGAGAGACACAAGGAGAGACAGGCAAGAGAGAGAGAGAGACAGAGCACACACGAGAGAGAAGAGAGCAGGAGGCGACAAGAGAGACACAGCACACACAGGGTGGAAAAGAGAGAAAAGAGACAGAGACGGAGAAGAGACACAGAGAGAGAGGAGAGAAAGAAGAGAGAGACACACATAAAGGGAGCAGCAGCAAGGAGGAGAGAGGAAGAGGAGGAGAGGCAGAGAGGAAGAGAGTAGCAGGAGAAGAGAGGAGGAGAGAGAGAGAGGAGGAGAGAGGAGAGAGAAAGAGGAAGAGAGAGGAAAAGGAGAGAGAGAGAGGAGGAGAGAGAGGAGAGAGAAAGAGAGAGAGAGAGAGGAAGAGAGGAGAGGAAAGGAGAGAGAGAGGAGAGAGAGAGAAAGAGGGAAAGAGAGAAAGAGAGAGGAGAGAGAGAGAAAGAGAGAGAGAGGAGAGAGAGAGGAAAGAGAGGAAAGAGGAGAGAGAGAAAGAGGAGAGAGAGAGAGAGAGAGAGAAAAGAGAAAGAGAGAGAGGAAAGAGGAGGAGAGAGAGGTGAAGAGAGAGAGAGGAAGAGGAGAGAGAGAGGAGAGAGGAAGAGAGAGGAGAGAGAGAGAGAGAGAGAGAGAGAGAGAGAGAGAGAGAGAGAGAGAGAGAGAGAGAGATATATAAAGAGATATATAGAGAGGAGAGTGAGAGAGAGAGAGACATATATATGAGAGAGAGATATAGAGAGAGAGAGAGAGAGAGAGAGAGAGAGAGAGAGAAAGAGAAAGAGAGAGGATTTATAGTGGATAGGGGCTGGAGATGGAAGGAGTGGAAGGAATGGAGAGGGAAAGAATGGAAAGGAAAGGAGGATGGAGGAAAGGGAAGGAAAGGAGGGGAAGGAGGAAAGGACATGGAAGGAGTGGATAATGGAGATGGATGGAAAGGGAATGGATGGTGGGAAGGAGTGGAGTGTGAATGTTTTTATTCTTGGTTCGGCGATGTAAAACACTTTGGATACCTGCTGGCTGCTGTAAAGTGCTATATAAATAAATGTTGATTGATTGATTGAAGTATATATGTTGATTTTAATTGATAAGATGGATGGTTGATGTGATTTATAAGAATGTAAGGTTGTAAGGAATAATAGAATACAATGTGAGATGTGGGGAACACACGTCAGTGATGGGGTGACTGTGGTAATGATCAGGGAAAAAGGTTGAGCTACAAAAAGCAAGAGCTACAGCGCCCGTGAAAACACTTGGTGGTCCTTGACCAACCGGTGTACTATGAGATAGTGTTGTCCTTCAACAAAAAGATAGGCGGTTTGATTCCCTGGCTCTGGCAGCATGTCAAAGTGTCCTTGAGCAAGACAATGAACCTCCAAGTTCTTCCTTGGAGTGAGTCAGTGTGTGTGTGTGTGTGTCCCCGAATGTGCAGTACAGTAGCGGGGGCGGGGAGTTCCTGCATCCGTAGAACTAGAAGGCTCATTGATTGCGGTTCACCGTCTACCGGTGTCATGTCAAAAAGTGGTCATCGGCCATAAACTGATTGCTGTCTACCCTCCATGCAAATACAATCTCAGCTGTAGCAGCTGCTCCAGCAAGCTGAACCAGGATCCTTTCCTCCCTCCCTCGCCCGGGCCACATCACTACCTCGATGTGTGGTGGCTAGAATGGACGAAAAAATCTCTATTGTGGGGAAAAAAATACTGGGAGCCAAGCAATCAACCCTTTCTGAACAGGCACGCACTCCAAACGGGCACTGAACTAGTTCTAGTGAAAAATCATACGTACGAACTAAGAAGTGCTGAAAAAGGTGACACATCTCTGAGTCTGTGTTTTTCAGACAATGGCAGCTAAAGTCTGGTGTTAGAATCTTCTACAGTGAAATATAGACACAAAAGTATGCTGTAAAATAATTACTCCAGTCAAGTATAGATACCCAATATTTCTACTTAAGTAAGGTAACAAAGTATTTGTACTTTGTTTCTTGACACCTCTGCACCTGGGAGACTTACTTAATGGGTGGCCGTTATTGCGGTTAGCATCGATAGCACCGGGATGGCACTAGGGTTTGTGCTGGCTGGGTTGCTGTAGTCACTGGCTGGGGGCTAGCTATGGCCATGGCCCTGGGGGTGCTTTCCGCTCTTCATCCATCCATCCATCTTCGTCCGCTTATCCGGTGTCGGGTCACGGGGGTAGCAGCTCCAGCAGGGGACCCCAAACTTCCCTTTCCTGAACTCTTTCCCTAGGGAGGCGCCCAGGGGGCATCCTTACCAGATGCCCGAACCACCTCAACTGGCTCCGTTCGACGCGAAGGAGCAGCGGCTCTACTTCGAGCTCCTCACGGATGACTGAGCTTCTCACCCTATCTCTAAGGGAGACGCCAGCCACCCTCCTGAGGAAACCCAATTCAGCCGCTTGTACCCTGGATCTCGTTCTTTCGGTCATGAGCCAGCCTTCATGACCATAGGTGAGGGTAGAAACGAAAACTGACCGGTAGATCGAGAGCTTTGCCTTCTGGCTCAGCTCTCTTTTCATCAACGGTGCGATAAATTTAATGTAATACCACACCCGCTGCGCCGATTCTCCGACCAATCTCCCGCTCCATTGTCCCCTCACTCGCAAACAAAACCCCAAGGTACTTGAACTCCTTCACTTGGGGTAAGGACTCATTCCCTACCTGGAGTAGGCACTCCATCGGTTTCCTGCTGAGAACCATCACCTCAGATTTAGAGGTGCTGATCCTCATCCCAGCCACTTCACACTCAGCTGCGAACCGATCCAGTGAGTACTGAAGGTCACAGGCCGATGATGCCATCAGGACCACATCATCTGCACAAAGCAGCGATGAGATCCCCTGCCCACCGAACTGCAACCCCTCCCCACCCCGACTACGCCTTGATATCCTGTCCATAAATATTACAGCCCAGCCCTGTACGGAGCCCTGGCGGAGGCCAACCCTCACCTGAAACGAGTCTGACTTACTGCCAAGAACCCGGACACAGCTCTCGCTTTGGTCATACAGAGATTGGATGGCCCTGAGAAGAGACCCACTCACCCCATACTATCGCAGCACCTACCACAGTATCTCCCGGGGAATCCGGTCATACGCCTTCTCCAAATCCACGAAACACATGTAGACCAAATGGGCATACTTCCAGGCTCCCTCCAGGATCCTTGGGAGAGTAAAGATATGGTCCATTGTTCCATGACCAGGACGGAATCCACATTGTTCCTCTTCAATCTGAGGTTCGACTATCGGCCGAACCCTCCTTTCCAGCACCTTGGAGTAGACTTTACCAGGGAGGCTGAGAAGTGCGATACCCCTGTAATTGGCACATACCCTCTGGTCCCCCTTTTTGAAAAGAGGAACCACCACCCCAGTCTGCCACTCCTTTGGCACTGTCCCAGACTTCCACACAATGTTGAAGAGGCGTGTCAACCAGGACAGCCCCTCCACACCCAGAGCCTTGAGCATTTCTGGACGGATCTCATCAATCCCAGGGGCTTTGCCACTGTGGACTGCATCAGTGACTTCCGCCTGGGAAATTGACAACGATCCCCCATCATCCTCCAGCTCTGCCTCTAACATAGAGGGCGTATTAGTCAGATTCAGGAGTTCTCCAAAGTGCTCCTTCCACTGCCCTATTACTTCCTCAGTTGAGGTCAACAGTGTCCCATCCTTACTGTACACAGCTTGGATGGTTCCCCGCTTCCCCTTCCTGAGGTAACGAACAGTTTTCCAGAAACCTTGGTGCTGACCGAAAGTCCTTCTCCATGTCTTCTCCAAACTTCTCCCACATCCACTGCTTTGCCTCTTTCACGGCAGAGGCTGCAGCCCTTCAGTACCCTGCAACTGCCTCCAGAGTCCTCTGGGATAATATATCCCAGAAAGACTCCTTTTTCAGTCGGACGGCTTCCCTGACCACCGGTGTCCACCACGGTGTTCATGGGCTACCGCCCCTTGAGGCACCTAAGACCCTGAGACCACAGCTCCTCGCCGCAGCTTCAGCAATGGAAACTTTGAACATTGTCCACTCGGGTTCAATGCCCCCAGCCTCCACAGGGATGCACGAAAAGCTCCGCCGGAGGTGTAAGTTGAAAGTCAAGGGGCCTCCTCCAGACGTTCCCAATTTGCCCGCACTACCCGTTTGGGCTTACCAGGTCTGTCCAGAGTCTTCCCCCACCCCCTGACCCAACTCACCACCAGATGGTGATCGGTTGACAGCTCCGCCCCTCTCTTCACCAGAGTGTCCAAAACATACGGCCTCAGATCAGATGAAACTATTATAAAATCAATCATTGACCTTTGGCCTAGGGTGCTCTGGTACCAAGTACACTTATGAGCATCCCTATGTTCGAACATGGTGTTTGTTATAGACAATCCATGACTAGCACAGAAGTCCAACAACAAACAACCACTCTGGTTTAGATCAGGGAGGCCGTTCCTCCCAATCACGCCTTTCCATGTGTCTCCATCATTGCCCGCGTGGGCAATGATGGAGACAAAGTTTCTTAGCAGCAGGAAATGAGTCAGATGCTAGCTTACTTAGCATTAGATTAGTCGACTACCAGTACAACTGTGGCAAATTTAACCGTGGGTTAGCTTAGTGCTAGTCTCACATTGCCAGACCTTACTCTGGATACATCATACCATCATGCGCTCTAGGATAGGTAAAAAAACGCTCTGGGTTGTTTGCATTTCTTTGAACCAATCACAATCGTGTTGGGCGGCGCTAAGCTCCAGACGAAGCAACAGTGGATCTGCAAAATAGTTTCAGGAAGGAACTTGCTTTGGTGGAACATGTGCACCCTGCAAAAGAAAACCACACATAGAATATTAAATTAATATAACTCTTCACACAATACAGTAACGTGAGCTATTTAAATTAGCTGGATACATGGTTAAATGTAATTTGTTCAGTCAAGTGTGTCGCCGTGTGTACTTAGTCCATAGCAGGTCTGCCTTTTTGCACGAAAACTTCAAAACTTGCCATTTTCAGCATGTAGCTTGCAAGCTCAAAGTTTGATGTTGTTTCCCAAAGTGAAGGGATTTTGAGAACAGCAACACACAGAGAGCGGAAGGTGAGGGACATCTAAAGTCAGGCTTATTTTGAAGGTCAAAACAATAATACTGAAAATACATTTTGAGGGTGTTGAACATTCTTGTACCCTTATAACATTACTGTAGGCCTATAGTTTTGACACCAAGCAATAGCATTAGACACTTGTCAACATAGCATATTGTAATAAGTTGGATCGATATTGTATAATTTACAATTACTCTCAAAAGTATAATCTGGGGTTTCATATGTTTTGCCGGAAGTTAGAGCAACAAGACGGGTCAAAGGTTATATGAAGCTATTGACAGGCGACCAAATGACACACTATTTCATAATTAAAATTACAGATCTATCTAGATTTAACAATTGTTGGAAACATTTGGGATAATGGAAGTACACAACTTAAAAAATATATAACGTAGGTATAGTCGACATTTACAAATTATAATGTTGAACCTTGCTAAGCCAATTAATTACAATTTATATAATTAATTTTATGGATATGAGCTTTTACTTTTTGACACACTAAACATTCTACATACATTGTTTATTTGGCTTACAATTAAATTAGATAATTACAGATTTTAAGTCTACATGGTAAGTTCACCATCTGAAGAAACTCTGGAGTGTTTTTATTTCTCACTGAGGAAAACATTTGTGATTTCAATAATCACCTTGTGATTGCACTGAGAATAGTGTTAGATTGGGTTATTAGGTTTTGACATGCCAGATTGGTCACATTTACCTAAAGATTTTTTTCTCTCCAATATCAAACTAAGCAAAGCTGGTACATGACTTTTGATTTGATTCATTATTTATCTCGAACAATCAACAATGTTGCAAAAGAAAACAAAACAAATTCAACTTTGCTGTAGTCTTGCCCAAAAATGTGAGTGGCTTGTTGTGAAAGAGGTGAGCTCACCTTCCATTAAAAGTCAAAATTAATTAATTTCCAACACAACACCTGGTGAGCTCCTGTTTCATAGCCTCAGGCCCAGATGTCATCAGTCCTGTTGGAAACACTTGCTTGTCTTTGCTTGCCCAGCTGGCCCCTTGTTCCCCCACAACCCCCTGGGTAAAAGGTAAATTGGCAGGTTTAGGATGAAGCCATGACACCACCTCCCTAATACACAATAACAAGTTTTTGTGTTTCCAAGGTGTGTTATGCTTCAGTGCATGTTATTATTTAATTACATGTTCACAAACAAACACACCACACACGCAAACACATATACACTCATGCACACCTCTCCATATGGTGCACATCCCAAACATTCAATAAGATCTTTTGTTTTATTTAATTTTTTTTGTAGCTACTCCAATACTTTATGTACCATAAAAGTAGGCCTAGATTATGACAAGCAGTTTTTTTAGCAGATACATATATATAGATAGAGAACAATTTGCTCCTCTGAGTGATTGTAAGATACCCACTAGATTAGCAATAGAAGTCCACTTTTGCCACTGGGTTTTATGTACTGATATTTGACTTGATTATCACAAATACATATTTTTTCTTGTTTATCCTCTATTTCCCCAAATTGTCTTTTATTTCTCTACCTAAAACTAAATTAATAATAGCCTCAAGCTGCAATCACTGTATTTAAGGTTAAAGGCTGTAGGGGCAAAAGATTTGACAGTGAGAATACGAGCTCAATTCAGAATTGTAATCTCAAAAGATAAAACGTGACAGTGAGCACATGGTAAATGGTCGCAACACTCTCATTTCGAAAACTAAGCCAAATTTTCAGGATTTTTTTTAGTTTTGTCAGTGAAATGCGTTATTAACAGCGTTAATGCAAACCCAATTTATTGCCGTCAATTTTTTTATCGTGAGATTAACGTTCTTTTTGGCCTAGCAAATTTTGTAGTTTTTTTTTTTTCACATGCTGTTGCAACAACTAGTAACGTTAGAAAAACTACAACACCACACCGGATCTAGCTAGTCCGGAAAAAAAACAACAGGCACACCGCACACACTTGTTTGGGCTTGCGAGCCGGCCAAAGAGTAGTAGGCTAACGTTATGTTTTGAGTGGATGGCGAGCACGAGACGCCAAAATGGATGCCAATAGGATTCTGAATGGAAAGTTTACTTTTAAAAAGTTGCCAAATGGGTCCATTGACAAGACCAAAGTGATGTGTGTGTTTTGTCGTTGTGACCTGAGCTATCATCGCAGCACGTCCAGTCTGAAATACCACTTGATGGCCAAGCTGATGCGAATTCTCCGCCCCCTCGTCAAAGCCAGGCAACAAAAGTACAAAGCAAGCCGATCCACTTTTCCATGTTGATATGAGCATTGAAATGAGAAAAAATCGTGGGACAAAAAGAAATCAAGGGACATTTAGCCAAATTGGCAAAAAGAAATAACGCGGATGGTTCCTTACAATGCTCTTCACAAGTTAAATAAATGATCAGTTCACTACTTTCTTTGAATTTAGGTGTTTTGATAATTATTGATAATTGATAGTGAAAATAATTGATATTGAAAATAATTGATAAAATAACATTGAAAAAAGTGACAAGAACATCCGAAAAAGCTTCATGAACATCGGTGAAATCTTCAAGAACATCGGTGAAATCTTCAAAAACAACAGACAAGGGCGCCTGGGTAGCTCACCTGGTAGAGCAGGCACCCATATATAGAGGTTTACTCCTCGACAGGTTCGACTCCGACCTGCGGCCCTTTGCTGCATGTAATTCCCCCTCTCTCTCCCCTTTCATTTCTTCAGCTGTCCTATATAAATAAAGGCCTAAAATGCCCCCCCGAAAATGGACAAAGCTTCAAGAACATCGGTAAAAGTGACAAAAGTGTTGAAAAAGACGACCAACACAAAAAGTTGCATGGTCGACTGGAAGACAACACAAGGGTTAACTTATTTTGTATGCCATGCTCAAATAAAAAAATAAAAAATCAATATAAACACAACACACAATACTTGGTGACCGTACTCGAAGTGTACCACTCCCACCCCCAAATTTACTATGTGCATAAAGACCATAGATTATGAGGGGGCCATCTGGGACATTATTTACAATTACCTCACACACATTCAAGTGAAATGCTCTCAGGCTAGTACTGGTTTTGGTCCCGATTGTCCAGGGGCCTCATGTATAAACATTGCGCTGGTTTTCACACACACAGTGTGATGCGTAAAAATGAACATGACGTGAGAATGTGCGGCTACCACACAAACTTTTGAGCAGATGTGAGAACGCGCGGATCGTCCGCAAAGTCTGGTCTAACGTGGCAAATTCGAACTGAAAAGTGCCGAAACTCACCAAACGTTACAAAATAAAGTTTCCACTACTGTCATAAGACTGTTACATTGGCTATGAAAAAACACAATTATATCTGCTGATTTTCCATAAAAGTTTGATCATTTATGTCAGGGGTCCCCAAACTTTTTTCTGTGAGGGCCACATCATTTTCCCTTTTTCTAATGGGGGGCCAGGTCGGTCTGTAACAAAAAATTACATTGGCCAGAGTGACGACCAGTGTTATTGCGGAGATTCTATTATGATTTTAAATGTATTTATTATGCCTCCTAATGCTAGATTAACATTAGTTTATTATTTTGTTATGCACTGTACAGACAAATGAACATTACTTTTCAAGAGATATATAGACTTATTAAAAGAGCATTATTACTATCATAATGACATTTTTTTCATATTTATTGCTATTGAAATCAAAACATACATACATTCAGTGTGAACTGTGGGCTTGCTTCTGGCTGGTGAGATGTCCAATGTCAGGTTCCATTCCTGTCACAGCCAGTCTCAAAAAGACTGATGCAAATGTTCATCAGTGAGTCTTGATCTCATGGGAGTTTTCATCAGTTTCATGCGTGAAAAGGTTTGCTCACAGATATACGTGCTGCCAAAAAGTGTGGACATCTTCATTGCATGCCTTTTGATGTTTGGGTATGTCTCGTTAGGGAGGGCAGCATAGAATTCAATGAGACTGTTGGGTTTAAATGCCTCTTTCAAAACATCACAGTTCTGTAACTCAGCCAACTCAAACTGACAAGAAGGCAGGGCTTCGTCAATGTCGACAGCAAAGTGGTTCTGGAAAAGGCGGATTTCTTTAGCGTGGACATTTAGCTCACGGAATCGCACACCAAACTCCGCCTTAAGCATTTCCAGCGCTTCCACCGACTTTTCAGCTTGGAATGGGGCCACTGGTTTCTCAGCTGAGAGGCTTTGTCTTGTTTTTGCACTTGTCCCACAAGCAGTGCTAGTTTCACCTCAAATGCTTTTATGTACATGTCACATACTACTTTCCCCTTGCTTTGGAGCTCCACGTTGAGGCCGTTCAACATTTCTGTCACGACTGTTAAAAAGGTGAGGTCCCATTTCCATTCTGTGTCGATCAGTTCTGGGATAGTTTTGCCCTTTGTCAGTGTGGAACGATGTGACAGTTATCGAGGCATAGTATCACTTTGTTTTAAAAGCCAACTCCCTTTCTCCCCCCCCCCCCGATAACCCTCGCCCTCTAAGCCGTACAGCCGTTACAGATACTGTCAGCGGGGCGGATGGTTAAGCCTATATTAAAGGAGTTATTTTAGATACTTCCCTATATTTAATACTGTAGGTATTAAAACATTATAGGTTCAAATATTATAAATATTGTATTATAAATATTAATAGGTTCAAAGGAATTAGTTTAGATACTTCCCTATGGTTTTAGATTATTTTTGAAGAGACACACACACCCCCGCATTCGCGGGTTCTCGATACAGTGGAAACCCGATGACGAGACAAGAGGCTTTTGATTGACAACCTAGATGTCCCCCGTATGTGAAATACACAGCAGAAGAAGATCTTTACAACCAGACAATTACAATTGATTACTCACACTCGGACAGCCACTTCTGCCTTGGTCACAGAAGCTTCCGATCAGCTGGAGGATCAAAGGTCTGCTTGTCAGGTCGGTCCCCGGGGTTGCTGCAAACCGCACGGTTAAAGAGGAGGCCACCACTTCCCCTTTCGGGGTGTCCCCGCTCACACGGGTAAGTGGCAAAAAAGAAGAAAAAGGAAAAAAGGGGGAAAAAAAAAGTCTTGTAAAAGAGCAAAAAAAGACTCACAAGGCTTTTTGGGTCACCTTGCTCAAGACGAACACAGGTGGTTTCATTATTCTTTTTTTTAAAAAGCAAAAAGTTAACAAGCAAACAAAATAAATGAAAAAATGAACAGAGTTCAATCACTCAAAAAATGCTCTAAGACACAGGAGGTCCCTACAGCAAGGGTATCAGTCAAGAGACCAGAAAACGAGCCCAAGGGACATGGCAAAAAGCAGAGTGAGAGCCGTCTTTTTTTTTTTTTTTTTTCTTGGTCCCCCAGTGAGGTGCCTCTCGGCCCTTTTCCTGGCCATCCAGGGAAGTACTGAACCCCTGTGCTGAGAGCACGAGGAGTCTGGTGCTGCGCTAAAAAAGAGGCCTTTTGACTTGCAAAGCTTCTCTTTTTATACACAATTCATCCCCCTCCCTTCATAGATGCAGCTTGGGGGTGTTCAACCACTTTATATGACCTTACATGGTAATACAGTCTTAAAGCAAGCATCAGGTTGGATATACGTAGAAACATCTCATATGACGATATTTCCTGTATGCATATGCATTTTGCTATCTAACATACAATCTAACGGATCGGTTCATCACTAGGTCAATGCAGTAACCTCTTTCCTCCCCTCTGTGCACCCATAGCCTAAACCCCAAGTGCATGTATACAAGGCCCCAACAGCACTTCCTCTTTCTAGCTGTGCAGGTTCAGACTGATAGTTACGCAAAGCAATTCATGCGTCTGAGGCCTCTTGCAAACACTTCCTCTACACGACTGCGGGGTCAGACAGGCAGCTTCACACAGTAATTCACACTAAAATGAATTCTAGTTTCATTCTTCTGAATGACAATCCTACCTTCCCATTCTGGTGTGTTGGGCTCATGACTGGAGCTTGGTAACGTTACTGGGCCTTGCTCTTCGCTGTTAGCAGCAAACCGGACTAGAGGCGGCTGCTGCTGAAGAGCTACAAGAAAACGTTTGATACATGAACGGTGGTTTGCAGACAACGTTGTTTTGCACGGTCGCTAGCATCTTGCACTGCTCGTAACTACCTTAACGTTAACCTTAACGTTACGTTAACCTTGCTTACCGGCCTCGTCGTCTTCATTTGTTTCTTTGAGGAAAAAAGTGCTCAGCTTAAAACATTTGGCCGCATCAGTTTCCAAAGCTTTCTTCTTTTTTATTCTGGCCTTTTCAGCGCCACCTTTGCGCTTCCTGTTATCCATTTTTATCTGACTTTTTTTTATTTTGAGCAACTTGCAAGGTGGTGTGAATATTAAGGGGCAGCAGTCAAAGATCACGCCATCTTTAAACTCCACTCTTCGCGAATATTTTTTAAAAAAAAAAGTGGGACTGCGGTAAAAAAAAATTAATAATTAACGTTTATTCTAAAAAAATATAAAAAAAAAAAAAGGGGGGTGGCGTAAAATAATAAATAAAAAGAGTGGGACTGCGATAAAATAATAAATAAAAAACGTGGGGCTGCTGTGAGTGCAGGCAGCCTAGGGACATCTATATTTCAACCCAGTGCCATGACAACAACGGCCCTCGCGGCCAAAAAAACAGACCAGCCCACCGGTTAGCCAATCCGGGCCTGCAGTCAACTAAATCTAAAGTATTACTTTTTTTCTGTAAATATGTACAAATCTGTTGTTAAACAGATATTGTCAGTTAAGAAATACAAAAAAAAAATTATTTTTCATATATATTGTTCTCTACTATTTTCTGAATAGAATACCTGGAATTTACACAACACCAATAAAGGTGTATCTTATCTTATGTTATGTTATATGGCCAAATACTGATTAGGCGTTTAATGAACTTTTTATAGTTTTTCATACCACACAAAACCTTTCCAATACCATTGTAAGCACATCATATCAAAACATATCTATCACTACACAGTAATCCTCTTATCCCCCACTTCTCCCTCTTACTAACCGTCCTGTGCATCTTAGGCATGGCGGTGTAGTTATGCTTCACTGTTTGCATGTAGTGGTGTATAGAGAAAACGCCCCCAATAATGTAGTCACCATCCATTGCGAATGCAGGGAGATGAGTGGTACCCTGGAGCTTACATTTCACAGATGAAGTCTGAGTGCTTACCCCAGCTTTGTCCTACCCTTAAATCTTTTTTGCTTTTTGTATCTGGTTTAGTTAAACCTAACAAAAGCACACCTTTAATGGGTTGTGTGGTTTGACCCCATATTAAATAATGTGTATATGGGAATTTTATTGAAATAGAAATAATTTTATGAAAGAGAAAGAACCACGCATTTATCTTGTGAATTTTTACTTTATTTATTTACTTAATTTTATATTTTCAGCCCATGATGAAATAATATTTATAAATAAGTCAATAACATTATAAAGATATTCACACAAAAAAAAAAAAAAGATAAAAAGACTGTGTTTGATGTGCTCAGTATAAGCTATATACTGTTATATTTGCCATCTTAGCTATTCCCAAACCTCATTCTTAGAAAGATTGGTTTTGTTTCATTAAATTTTTTTTTGGTGTTTTTCTTGAGAACAATATGATGAAACACTTTGGAGCAAATATATACACAGTATTAGTCCAAAACTGGAGCCAATAAATGGCAAATATCTCCACAGCAACAGTAATTTCCCAGGAGAAGCTGAGATATGCTGGGATAAAGGTGATCCAGACTGCACAGAATATCAGCATGCTGAAGGTGATGAGCTTGGCTTCATTAAAATTATCAGGTAATTTCCGAGCTAAGACAGCTAACACAAAGCAGAAGACAGCCAGTAGGCCTATGTACCCGAGCACACTCCAGAACCCAATAGCTGAGCCTAATGCACACTCCAGGATGATTCTCTTTTTGTATATGGTTAGGTTTTTCATTGGAAAAGGGGGACTAAGAACCAACCAAATAGTACATATTAAAACTTGAATAAACGTGAAAGACACAACAGTCATTCTTTGCTGTGGAGGACCAAACCATTTCATGACATTACTACCTGGCAGTGTAGCTTTGAAGGCCATTAACACTACTATTGTTTTTCCAAGAACACAAGACATACAGAGGACGAAGGTGATCCCAAACGCTGTGTGGCGCAGCATGCAGGACCACTCAGAGGGTGCTCCAATGAAAGTTAATGAGCATAAGAAACATAGAGTCAGGGAGAAGAGCAGCAGGAAGCTCAGCTCAGAGTTGTTGGCCCTGACAATCGGGGATGTCCTGTTACGATAGAACACAGCCGCTGTTATGATGGCCAGACTGGCGCCACCAACTGAGAATGCAGCCAGGATGATTCCTAGGACCTCGTTGTAGGAAAGAAACTCTACAGGTTTGGGGAGACAAGTGTCTCTTTCTGCATTAGGCCAGAACTCATTGGGGCAAGGAAAACAATCAGGGGAATCTGAAAAAAAAAAAAAAAAAAATGTAGCCTAAATTTGATTTTGTACAGTACATCGGCTATGGATTAGGAGAACAACAAATACCTGTAACATTGCTAATCTCTCCCTCGGGACACGGTATGCAATCGTAACAGCAGATGGGTTTTCCTTTCTGCAGCACTTTACGAGTTCCTGGAGAACAGCTGTTAGTGCACACTGACACAGGAACCTGGCATGTACAGTAGAGAGAAACAAACTCATACATGTTCATGTGTGCTCTTAAACTCTGAGGATTAAAAGATAAGTTCACATTTTTTCCAAGTCTGTCTTAAATCATTACACATATGTCATTAAGTGTAATGGTCATTGTAACCAAACTGTAACCCCTTCTAAAGCCATGCCAATGTAATTACTGGGGGACAAAATCGAACTGAAGCTCATATAAGGCTTCAGCAGTCTGAAGTGGACAAATCAAGTGAATATCTTCCAAAGTTACAATCTTTTAGATACTCTGTTTTTAAAGAAAATATAAAGTGGGACTCTCAAAATACTGTTACTTTGGAATTTCTTTACAGCCAATATGGACTTTACAAACATGGACTAAAAGCACCTATCGTTCAAGATCGCCAAATTTTTGTATGTAAAATTATTGCTTTTATGCTCTTTACTTGTGTGCCACCATTAACCCAGGTGAGGTTCCTGTTGGTACGGAACTTCTGGCCCACCGGCAGTGATGCATCGTAGTGTCCTACTGTCACTATCTCAATGCTGCCACTTTCTCTTTTTTGCCAGTTAACCAGCTCATATCTTGCCACAGGATCCCCGTTGGCATCAAATGACACATCATAACCATGTTGGGAAAAATTTACTTTCTTCAGCTGAGTAAGAACCTGTCAAGATGAGATAAAGGAAAACAGTGAGGGAGAGCAATTAAATAATGTTAAATAAAATGAATACCTCATTTCTGAGAAGGTGCATTACGGCAAAAAAAGGGATCAGTGTTTTTCCTTATATTCAACTGACCTCTTTGGATTCTATCCTGGTGAATTTGTCACACTGAGTTGTAGAATTTGTTTTCTGACACACTGCGTTATGAATAGCATGAGCTATTGCATAAACAGCCTTGTATACCATGCTAGTGATCCGGATCTGAGATATGTCAGTGTACGGGATCTGGAGCGTCTTTATGTCTTCAGTTCCATCACATAATCTCTTATCTGTAGCTGCACCTGAAACACACAGAGACAGCATTATCATTATTTCTTGTGTTTATTATTATTATTATTATTATTATTATTATTATTATTATTATTATTATTATCATTATTTAATTTTTGATTTTCTTAACCTGCCAAACATGGCTTGCAGAAACTAATATATCTATATTGTTGTAATTTATTTATTAAAATGCTAATTTCACATTACATTTCAAAGCATTGTTTTGCAGACATTTCTTTTCTATTTATTTATTTATTTTTATAGTTGCTGTTTCAGTTTGTAAGGCCTATTTGTTTTAAGTATATATACTAGCTCGCATTAACACAAATCAGCCACAAGACAATTGGTCACAATAGTAAAAGGCATTCACTATCTACATCTTTCGCTTTGATGAACTACCTCTTTTTTAATGTGTTAAACTAAATTATTTCAAATAATTCTCATGTTACAGTAACAGCCAGAAACCTTAACTGATACACATTAGTAAATACAATTTTTAATCTTTATTGAGCTCAGTGGCCTGGAGACTGTCTATACACAACTTTCTCACTTTTTCCCAGCCTGCAGTTGAATGTTTCCTCCCAGAACTCAGTAAGCACTGGAGAGGCAGCCACTTTAGAAGGAGAGAGATCCAGCAAGAAGTCTCTCAGACCTGGGATGACAGATCGCTCAATGCCAAATCCGATGGTTCCAGCACAGAAGCTGAACCTCAACATGTCTGTGTTTGTTACCCAGGCTTCACTGCCTATCCACTGGCGAGGTGGGGAAGGCTCAAGCAGCAGCTCCTCCAGCAGAAGCCTCAGGTCTCCAGCGGCTGCAAATGCCACAACAACCGTAGATGTCGACCTGGAGAGAAATTAAAGTGCATTGCATTAGGCCTATATCAGTAAAAATATTAAATTAGTGTTTTTATATATGTATCAAGATAGTTCATACAAACATTATATATACTTTAGTATTTGGTCTCACTGATAACATTATCAGTAATACATTTGAGAAAGTAACGTTATGAAAAAAGGATACATTTCTGAATTTTCACTAATATAATAAAACAATCTTCCATCTTATATTTGCCTAAACAATGTTGTGCTTTAGTGTGCAGAAGGTCAGTGTTAACACAGGGAACATCAAACCTGCGGATAACGTCAGCTACTCTCTGGAACCTGCTACGTGGTTGGGTCCGAGACAAAGATTCAGAGTATTCCACACAGATCCCCTCTTTGCGTGCTGCGTCCAGGAAAGACGCCATACCATTATTGCCATAGTCCGAATCTGACCGGACAGCACCTATCCAATTCCAGCCAAAGTGTTTTACCAGCTTGGCCAGCGCGTCAGCCTGGAACTGATCACTAGGGACAGTTCTGAAGAAACTCGGGTACTGCTGCTTATCGGACAGACATGCACAAGTGGAAAAGTGGCTCACCTAAAGGAAAACAAAAGTGTAATTATTAACCGGGAAAGGCAAATAAAATCAGCACTGGTCTAAATTACAAAAGGTTTCCCAGAAATCCAAAATATTTACTTGAGGGATGTTAAAGGGCCCGATGATGCGCGACAGGCTGATGGATAGCGAGGACCCATTCTCACCAACGACAGCCTTCACCATACCAGATTGTGAGCAATTGTCGCCGGTGTAAAACACCGGGTCCAGGCTATTTGAAAGCTGGAATGCCACATGCACCGCCACGGGCACCGAGGCGCACGAGTCGTAGATCTGATAACCGAGTTTGATTCCCGGCAGCAGCTCCGTGCTGTTGTTTATCTCCTCGATGGCGAAGATCATTGCACGTGAGGAGTGCAGTTCACGGGTGTTAATGCTGAACACAGACACTCATGTCACTGTTTGAATTTTAGCCTACAATTCACAATTTTTACAAACATACATAATATGGATGAGGTGAAATTATAAAACACAGGATTAGATATCAGTCCAACATTCAAAACACACAGTCAAGTAAATCTAAAGTATTACTTTTTTTCCGGTAGATATGTACAAATCCGTTGTTAAACACATATTGTCAATTAAGAAATTATATTATTATTATTATATTTATTTTTCAGATATATTATTCTCTACTATTTTCTGAATAGAACACCGGCAATTTACATAACACCAATAAAGGTGTATCTTATCTTATATTATGTTATATGGCCAAATACTGAATTGGAATTTAATTAACTTTTTAAAAGTTTTTATTACCACACAAAACCTTTCCAATACCATTGTAAGCACATCATATCAAAACATATATTTCGCACACAGTCTAACATCTTCTTATCCCCCACTTCTCCCTCTTACTAACCTTCCTGTGCATCTTAGTGGCTCAGGCATGGCGGTATGGTTATGCTTCACTGTTTGAATGTAGAAGTGTATAGAGAAAACACCCCCAACAATGTAGTCACCATCCACTGAGAACACAGGCAGACAAGTGGCACTCTGGAGCTTACATTTCACAGATGAAGTCTGAGTGCTGACCCCAGCTCCAGTCCTATCCTCTGTAAGCCCAGCCCTTTGTTTAACATCATCCTCAGAACTATTCAAAACAAGAGCTGAGTTCAATTCACACAAACCCAGAGACAGGATCAGACCAATACAGAGAGCAGAGATCTCCATCCCTCAACTATCTGGATGTGGGCCTACTGCATGTATTTTATAGATGTTCTGACAAAGCTTCCCTCCTTCTATTGTACGTCAGTTTACTGTACATCAGAGAGAGGATGGCCTTCTCCAGTGGTGTTTGGTTAAGTCATGTCTAATTCTTTTCTGTAGGCTGCATGTACATTATAATTCTGCATTTAAACTACAGTGGGTGGAATACAAAAAAAAGGCAGATTTTGAGACCTCTTCCTGCAGCACTCCCTCTCGCCTCTCTGTTGCACAGACAATGCATCTGCAGAACAGCCAATATGAATGCTCTGTCTTTCTAAAATGACCTGTGATTGACCAAAGTTTCCCCTCATGGCTAGATTTTCTAAAGCCTTAAAACAGAGCCATGATATCTTCCTAATTTTGTCCTACCCTTAAATCATTTTTGCTTTTTGTATCTGGTTTTATAGTTAAACCTAACAAATGCACACCTTTAATGGGTTGTGTGGTTTGACCCCATATTAAATAATGTGTATATGGGAATTTTATTGAAATAGAAATCATTTTATGAAAGAGAAAGAACCACGCATTTATCTTGTGAATTTTTACTTTATTTATTTACTTAATTTTATATTTTCAGCCCATGATGAAATAATATTTATAAATAAGTCAATAACATTATAAAGATATTCACACAAAAAAACAAGATAAAGACTGTGGTGGATGTGCTCAGTATAAGCTATATACTGTATGTTGCCATCTTAGCTATTCCCAAACCTCAGATGTCTTAGGATTGGTTTTTGTTCATTAAATGTTTCTTGGTGTTTTTCTCGGGCTTAAACAATATGATGAAACACTTTGGAGCAAATATACACAGTATTAGTCCAAAACTGGAGGCCAGAATGGCAAATATCTCCACAGCAACAGTAAATTTTCCAGGAGAGCTGAGATATGCTGGGATAAAGGTGATCCAGACTGCACAGAATATCAGCATGCTGAAGGTGATGAGCTTGGCTTCATTAAAATTATCAGGTAATTTCCGAGCTAGGACAGCTAACACAAAGCAAAAGACAGCCAGTAGGCCTATGTACCCGAGCACACTCCAGAACCCAATATCTGAGCCTAATGCACACTCCAGGATGATTCTCTTTTTGTATATGGTTAGGTTTTTCATTGGAAAAGGGGGACTAAGAACCAACCAAATAGTACATATTAAAACTTGAATAAACGTGAAAGACACAACAGTCATTCTTTGCTGTGGAGGACCAAACCATTTCATGACATTACTACCTGGGAGTGTAGCTTTGAAGGCCATTAACACTACTATTGTTTTTCCAAGAACACAAGACATACAGAGGACGAAGGTGATCCCAAACGCTGTGTGGCGCAGCATGCAGGACCACTCAGAGGGTGCTCCAATGAAAGTTAATGAACATAAGAAACATAGAGTCAGGGAGAAGAGCAGCAGGAAGCTCAGCTCAGAGTTGTTGGCCCTGACAATCGGGGATGTCCTGTTACGATAGAACACAGCCGCTGTTATAATGGCCAGACTGGCGCCACCAACTGAGAATGCAGCCAGGATGATTCCTAGGACCTCGTTGTAGGAAAGAAACTCTACAGGTTTGGGGAGACAAGTGTCTCTTTCTGCATTAGGCCAGAACTCATTGGGGCAAGGAAAACACACATCAGGGGAATCTGAAAAAAAAAAAAAAAAAATGTAGCCTAAATTTGATTTTGTACAGTACATCGGCTATGGATTAGGAGAACAACAAATACCTGTAACATTGCTAATCTCCCCCTCGGGACACGGTATGCAATCGTAACAGCAGATGGGTTTTCCTTTCTGCAGCACTTTACGAGTTCCTGGAGAACAGCTGTTAGTGCACACTGACACAGGAACCTGGCATGTACAGTAGAGAGAAACAAACTCATACATGTTCATGTGTGCTCTTAAACTCTGAGGATTAAAAGATAGGTTCACATTTTTTCCAAGTCTGTCTTAAATCATTACACATATGTCAAAAAGTGTAATGGTCATTGTAACCAAACTGTAACCCCTTCTAAAGCCATGCCAATGTAATTACTGGGGGACAAAATCGAACTGAAGCTCATATAAGGCTTCAGCAGTCTGAAGTGGACAAATGAAGTGAATATCTTCCAAAGTTACAATCTTTTAGATACTCTGTTTTTAAAGAAAATATAAAGTGGGACTCTCAAAATACTGTTACTTTGGAATTTCTTTACAGCCAATATGGACTTTACAAACATGGACTAAAAGCACCTATCGTTCAAGATCGCCAAATTTTTGTATGTAAAATTATTGCTTTTATGCTCTTTACTTGTGTGCCACCATTAACCCAGGTGAGGTTCCTGTTGGTACGGAACTTCTGGCCCACCGGCAGTGATGCATCGTAGTGTCCTACTGTCACTATCTCAATGTTGCCACTTTCTCTTTTTTGCCAGTTAACCAGCTCATATCTTGCCACAGGATCCCCGTTGGCATCAAATGACACATCATAACCATGTTGGGAAAAATTTACTTTCTTCAGCTGAGTAAGAACCTGTCAAGATGAGATAAAGGAAAACAGTGAGGGAGAGCAATTAAATAATGTTAAATAAAATGAATACCTCATTTCTGAGAAGGTGCATTACGGCAAAAAAAGGGATCAGTGTTTTTCCTTATATTCAACTGACCTCTTTGGATTCTATCCTGGTGAATTTGTCACACTGAGTTGTAGAATTTGTTTTCTGACACACTGCGTTATGAATAGCATGAGCTATTGCATAAACAGCCTTGTATACCATGCTAGTGATCCGGATCTGAGATATGTCGGTTATCGGGATCTGGAGGTCTTTATGTCTTCAGTTCCATCACATAATCTCTTATCTGTAGCTGCACCTGAAACACACAGAGACAGCATTATCATTATTTCTTGTGTTTATTATTATTATTATTATTATTATTATTATTATTATTATTATTATCATTATTTAATTTTTGATTTTCTTAACCTGCCAAACATGGCTTGCAGAAACTAATATATCTATATTGTTGTAATTTATTTATTAAAATGCTAATTTCACATTACATTTCAAAGCATTGTTTTGCAGACATTTCTTTTTCTATTTATTTATTTATTTTTATAGTTGCTGTTTCAGTTTGTAAGGCCTATTTGTTTTAAGTATATATACTAGCTCGCATTAACACAAATCAGCCACAAGACAATTGGTCACAATAGTAAAAGGCATTCACTATCTACATCTTTCGCTTTGATGAACTACCTCTTTTTTAATGTGTTAAACTAAATTATTTCAAATAATTCTCATGTTACAGTAACAGCCAGAAACCTTAACTGATACACATTAGTAAATACAATTTTTAATCTTTATTGAGCTCAGTGGCCTGGAGACTGTCTATACACAACTTTCTCACTTTTTCCCAGCCTGCAGTTGAATGTTTCCTCCCAGAACTCAGTAAGCACTGGAGAGGCAGCCACTTTAGAGGGAGAGAGATCCAGCAAGAAGTCTCTCAGACCTGGGATGACAGATCGCTCAATGCCAAATCCGATGGTTCCAGCACAGAAGCTGAACCTCAACATGTCTGTGTTTGTTACCCAGGCTTCACTGCCTATCCACTGGCGAGGTGGGGAAGGCTCAAGCAGCAGCTCCTCCAGCAGAAGCCTCAGGTCTCCAGCGGCTGCAAATGCCACAACAACCGTAGATGTCGACCTGGAGAGAAATTAAAGTGCATTGCATTAGGCCTATATCAGTAAAAATATTAAATTAGTGTTTTTATATATGTATCAAGATAGTTCATACAAACATTATATATACTTTAGTATTTGGTCTCACTGATAACATTATCAGTAATACATTTGAGAAAGTAACGTTATGAAAAAAAGGATACATTTCTGAATTTTCACTAATATAATAAAACAATCTTCCATCTTATATTTGCCTAAACAATGTTGTGCTTTAGTGTGCAGAAGGTCAGTGTTAACACAGGGAACATCAAACCTGCGGATAACGTCAGCTACTCTCTGGAACCTGCTACGTGGTTGGGTCCGAGACAAAGATTCAGAGTATTCCACACAGATCCCCTCTTTGCGTGCTGCGTCCAGGAAAGACGCCATACCATTATTGCCATAGTCCGAATCTGACCGGACAGCACCTATCCAATTCCAGCCAAAGTGTTTTACCAGCTTGGCCAGCGCGTCAGCCTGGAACTGATCACTAGGGACGGTTCTGAAGAAACTCGGGTACTGCTGCTTATCGGACAGACATGCACAAGTGGAAAAGTGGCTCACCTAAAGGAAAACAAAAGTGTAATTATTAACCGGGAAAGGCAAATAAAATCAGCACTGGTCTAAATTACAAAAGGTTTCCCAGAAATCCAAAATATTTACTTGAGGGATGTTAAAGGGCCCGATGATGCGCGACAGGCTGATGGATAGCGAGGACCCATTCTCACCAACGACAGCCTTCACCATACCAGATTGTGAGCAATTGTCGCCGGTGTAAAACACCGGGTCCAGGCTATTTGAAAGCTGGAATGCCACATGCACCGCCACGGGCACCGAGCCGCACGAGTCGTAGATCTGATAACCGAGTTTGATTCCCGGCAGCAGCTCCGTGCTGTTGTTTATCTCCTCGATGGCGAAGATCATTGCACGTGAGGAGTGCAGTTCACGGGTGTTAATGCTGAACACAGACACTCATGTCACTGTTTGAATTTTAGCCTACAATTCACAATTTTTACAAACATACATAATATGGATGAGGTGAAATTATAAAACACAGGATTAGATATCAGTCCAACATTCAAAACACACAGTCAAGTAAATCTAAAGTATTACTTTTTTCCCGGTAGATATGTACAAATCCGTTGTTAAACACATATTGTCAATTAAGAAATTATATTATTATTATTATATTTATTTTTCAGATATATTATTCTCTACTATTTTCTGAATAGAACACCGGCAATTTACATAACACCAATAAAGGTGTATCTTATCTTATATTATGTTATATGGCCAAATACTGAATTGGAATTTAATTAACTTTTTAAAGTTTTTATTACCACACAAAACCTTTCCAATACCATTGTAAGCACATCATATCAAAACATATATTTCGCCACACAGTCTAACATCTTCTTATCCCCCACTTCTCCCTCTTACTAACCTTCCTGTGCATCTTAGTGGCTCAGGCATGGCGGTGTAGTTATGCTTCACTGTTTGAATGTAGAAGTGTATAGAGAAAACACCCCCAATAATGTAGTCACCATCCACTGAGAACACAGGCAGACGAGTGGCACTCTGGAGCTTACATTTCACAGATGAAGTCTGAGTGCTGACCCCAGCTCCAGTCCTATCCTCTGTAAGCCCAGCCCTTTGTTTAACATCATCCTCAGAACTATTCAAAACAAGAGCTGAGTTCAATTCACACAAACCCAGAGACAGGATCAGACCAATACAGAGAGCAGAGATCTCCATCCCTCAACTATCTGGATGTGGGCCTACTGCATGTATTTTATAGATGTTCTGACAAAGCTTCCCTCCTTCTATTGTACGTCAGTTTACTGTACATCAGAGAGAGGATGGCCTTCTCCAGTGGTGTTTGGTTAAGTCATGTCTAATTCTTTTCTGTAGGCTGCATGTACATTATAATCTGCATTTAAACTACAGTGGGTGGAATACAAAAAAAAGGCAGATTTTGAGACCTCTTCCTGCAGCACTCCCTCTCGCCTCTCTGTTGCACAGACAATGCATCTGCAGAACAGCCAATATGAATGCTCTGTCTTTCTAAAATGACCTGTGATTGACCAAAGTTTCCCCTCATGGCTAGATTTTCTAAAGCCTTAAAACAGAGCCATGATATCTTCCTAATTTTGTCCTACCCTTAAATCATTTTTGCTTTTTGTATCTGGTTTTATAGTTAAACCTAACAAATGCACACCTTTAATGGGTTGTGTGGTTTGACCCCATATTAAATAATGTGTATATGGGAATTTTATTGAAATAGAAATCATTTTATGAAAGAGAAAGAACCACGCATTTATCTTGTGAATTTTTACTTTATTTATTTACTTAATTTTATATTTTCAGCCCATGATGAAATAATATTTATAAATAAGTCAATAACATTATAAAGATATTCACACAAAAAACAAGATAAAGACTGTGGTGGATGTGCTCAGTATAAGCTATATACTGTATGTTGCCATCTTAGCTATTCCCAAACCTCAGATGTCTTAGGATTGGTTTTTGTTCATTAAATGTTTCTTGGTGTTTTTCTCGGGCTTAAACAATATGATGAAACACTTTGGAGCAAATATACACAGTATTAGTCCAAAACTGGAGGCCAGAATGGCAAATATCTCCACAGCAACAGTAAATTTTCCAGGAGAGCTGAGATATGCTGGGATAAAGGTGATCCAGACTGCACAGAATATCAGCATGCTGAAGGTGATGAGCTTGGCTTCATTAAAATTATCAGGTAATTTCCGAGCTAGGACAGCTAACACAAAGCAAAAGACAGCCAGTAGGCCTATGTACCCGAGCACACTCCAGAACCCAATATCTGAGCCTAATGCACACTCCAGGATGATTCTCTTTTTGTATATGGTTAGGTTTTTCATTGGAAAAGGGGGACTAAGAACCAACCAAATAGTACATATTAAAACTTGAATAAACGTGAAAGACACAACAGTCATTCTTTGCTGTGGAGGACCAAACCATTTCATGACATTACTACCTGGGAGTGTAGCTTTGAAGGCCATTAACACTACTATTGTTTTTCCAAGAACACAAGACATACAGAGGACGAAGGTGATCCCAAACGCTGTGTGGCGCAGCATGCAGGACCACTCAGAGGGTGCTCCAATGAAAGTTAATGAACATAAGAAACATAGAGTCAGGGAGAGAAGAGCAGCAGGAAGCTCAGCTCAGAGTTGTTGGCCCTGACAATCGGGGATGTCCTGTTACGATAGAACACAGCCGCTGTTATAATGGCCAGACTGGCGCCACCAACTGAGAATGCAGCCAGGATGATTCCTAGGACCTCGTTGTAGGAAAGAAACTCTACAGGTTTGGGGAGACAAGTGTCTCTTTCTGCATTAGGCCAGAACTCATTGGGGCAAGGAAAACAATCAGGGGAATCTGAAAAAAAAAAAAAAAAAAAATGTAGCCTAAATTTGATTTTGTACAGTACATCGGCTATGGATTAGGAGAACAACAAATACCTGTAACATTGCTAATCTCTCCCTCGGGACACGGTATGCAATCGTAACAGCAGATGGGTTTTCCTTTCTGCAGCACTTTACGAGTTCCTGGAGAACAGCTGTTAGTGCACACTGACACAGGAACCTGGCATGTACAGTAGAGAGAAACAAACTCATACATGTTCATGTGTGCTCTTAAACTCTGAGGATTAAAAGATAGGTTCACATTTTTTCCAAGTCTGTCTTAAATCATTACACATATGTCAAAAAGTGTAATGGTCATTGTAACCAAACTGTAACCCCTTCTAAAGCCATGCCAATGTAATTACTGGGGGACAAAATCGAACTGAAGCTCATATAAGGCTTCAGCAGTCTGAAGTGGACAAATGAAGTGAATATCTTCCAAAGTTACAATCTTTTAGATACTCTGTTTTTAAAGAAAATATAAAGTGGGACTCTCAAAATACTGTTACTTTGGAATTTCTTTACAGCCAATATGGACTTTACAAACATGGACTAAAAGCACCTATCGTTCAAGATCGCCAAATTTTTGTATGTAAAATTATTGCTTTTATGCTCTTTACTTGTGTGCCACCATTAACCCAGGTGAGGTTCCTGTTGGTACGGAACTTCTGGCCCACCGGCAGTGATGCATCGTAGTGTCCTACTGTCACTATCTCAATGTTGCCACTTTCTCTTTTTTGCCAGTTAACCAGCTCATATCTTGCCACAGGATCCCCGTTGGCATCAAATGACACATCATAACCATGTTGGGAAAAATTTACTTTCTTCAGCTGAGTAAGAACCTGTCAAGATGAGATAAAGGAAAACAGTGAGGGAGAGCAATTAAATAATGTTAAATAAAATGAATACCTCATTTCTGAGAAGGTGCATTACGGCAAAAAAAGGGATCAGTGTTTTTCCTTATATTCAACTGACCTCATTGGATTCTATCCTGGTGAATTTGTCACACTGAGTTGTAGAATTTGTTTTCTGACACACTGCGTTATGAATAGCATGAGCTATTGCATAAACAGCCTTGTATACCATGCTAGTGATCCGGATCTGAGATATGTCAGTGTACGGGATCTGGAGCGTCTTTATGTCTTCAGTTCCATCACATAATCTCTTATCTGTAGCTGCACCTGAAACACACAGAGACAGCATTATCATTATTTCTTGTGTTTATTATTATTATTATTATTATTATTATTATTATTATTATTATCATTATTTAATTTTTGATTTTCTTAACCTGCCAAACATGGCTTGCAGAAACTAATATATCTATATTGTTGTAATTTATTTATTAAAATGCTAATTTCACATTACATTTCAAAGCATTGTTTTGCAGACATTTCTTTTTCTATTTATTTATTTATTTTTATAGTTGCTGTTTCAGTTTGTAAGGCCTATTTGTTTTAAGTATATATACTAGCTCGCATTAACACAAATCAGCCACAAGACAATTGGTCACAATAGTAAAAGGCATTCACTATCTACATCTTTCGCTTTGATGAACTACCTCTTTTTTAATGTGTTAAACTAAATTATTTCAAATAATTCTCATGTTACAGTAACAGCCAGAAACCTTAACTGATACACATTAGTAAATACAATTTTTAATCTTTATTGAGCTCAGTGGCCTGGAGAGACTGTCTATACACAACTTTCTCACTTTTTCCCAGCCTGCAGTTGAATGTTTCCTCCCAGAACTCAGTAAGCACTGGAGAGGCAGCCACTTTAGAGGGAGAGAGATCCAGCAAGAAGTCTCTCAGACCTGGGATGACAGATCGCTCAATGCCAAATCCGATGGTTCCAGCACAGAAGCTGAACCTCAACATGTCTGTGTTTGTTACCCAGGCTTCACTGCCTATCCACTGGCGAGGTGGGGAAGGCTCAAGCAGCAGCTCCTCCAGCAGAAGCCTCAGGTCTCCAGCGGCTGCAAATGCCACAACAACCGTAGATGTCGACCTGGAGAGAAATTAAAGTGCATTGCATTAGGCCTATATCAGTAAAAATATTAAATTAGTGTTTTTATATATGTATCAAGATAGTTCATACAAACATTATATATACTTTAGTATTTGGTCTCACTGATAACATTATCAGTAATACATTTGAGAAAGTAACGTTATGAAAAAAAGGATACATTTCTGAATTTTCACTAATATAATAAAACAATCTTCCATCTTATATTTGCCTAAACAATGTTGTGCTTTAGTGTGCAGAAGGTCAGTGTCAACAAAGGGAACATCAAACCTGCGGATAACGTCAGCTACTCTCTGGAACCTGCTACGTGGTTGGGTCCGAGACAAAGATTCAGAGTATTCCACACAGATCCCCTCTTTGCGTGCTGCGTCCAGGAAAGACGCCATACCATTATTGCCATAGTCCGAATCTGACCGGACAGCACCTATCCAATTCCAGCCAAAGTGTTTTACCAGCTTGGCCAGCGCGTCAGCCTGGAACTGATCACTAGGGACGGTTCTGAAGAAACTCGGGTACTGCTGCTTATCGGACAGGCATGCACAAGTGGAAAAGTGGCTCACCTAAAGGAAAACAAAAGTGTAATTATTAACCGGGAAAGGCAAATAAAATCAGCACTGGTCTAAATTACAAAAGGTTTCCCAGAAATCCAAAATATTTACTTGAGGGATGTTAAAGGGCCCGATGATGCGCGACAGGCTGATGGATAGCGAGGACCCATTCTCACCAACGACAGCCTTCACCATACCAGATTGTGAGCAATTGTCGCCGGTGTAAAACGCCGGGTCCAGGCTATTTGAAAGCTGGAATGCCACATGCACCGCCACGGGCACCGAGGCGCACGAGTCGTAGATCTGATAACCGAGTTTGATTCCCCGGCAGCAGCTGCGTGCTGTTGTTTATCTCCTCGATGGCGAAGATCATTGCAGTCGGAGGAGTGCAGTTCACGGGTGTTAATGCTGAACACAGACACTCATGTCACTGTTTGAATTTTAGCCTACAATTCACAATTTTTACAAACATACATAATATGGATGAGGTGAAATTATAAAACACAGGATTAGATATCAGTCCAACATTCAAAACACACAGTCAAGTAAATCTAAAGTATTACTTTTTTTCCGGTAGATATGTACAAATCCGTTGTTAAACACATATTGTCAATTAAGAAATTATATTATTATTATTATTATTATATTTATTTTTCAGATATATTATTCTCTACTATTTTCTGAATAGAACACCGGCAATTTACATAACACCAATAAAGGTGTATCTTATCTTATATTATGTTATATGGCCAAATACTGAATTGGAATTTAATTAACTTTTTAAAGTTTTTATTACCACACAAAACCTTTCCAATACCATTGTAAGCACATCATATCAAAACATATATTTCGCCACACAGTCTAACATCTTCTTATCCCCCACTTCTCCCTCTTACTAACCTTCCTGTGCATCTTAGTGGCTCAGGCATGGCGGTGTAGTTATGCTTCACTGTTTGAATGTAGAAGTGTATAGAGAAAACACCCCCAATAATGTAGTCACCATCCACTGAGAACACAGGGAGACGAGTGGCACTCTGGAGCTTACATTTCACAGATGAAGTCTGAGTGCTGACCCCAGCTCCAGTCCTATCCTCTGTAAGCCCAGCCCTTTGTTTAACATCATCCTCAGAACTATTCAAAACAAGAGCTGAGTTCAATTCACACAAACCCAGAGACAGGATCAGACCAATACAGAGAGCAGAGATCTCCATCCCTCAACTATCTGGATGTGGGCCTACTGCATGTATTTTATAGATGTTCAGACAAAGCTTCCCTCCTTCTACTGTACGTCAGTTTACTGTACATCAGAGAGAGGATGGCCTGTAACCATCCGTACTTGGAGCCCCGTCAGTCATGATGCTGGCCAGCTTAGACCAGTCTAGATCCAACTCTCCCATCGGTTGGCACACTTTTCCAAAAATATCCTCCCCTGTCATAGTACCTTTGAGACATTTCAGGGCTGCCAGCTCCTCTGACACTTCAAAGTTTGAGTTAACTCTGCGAAGAAAAATTACTGTCATCTAGTGCTAATGCAAAAAATTCAAATTCTTCCACTTTCTCCTGCAGCTGGGCATACACATTATCCCCCATTTCTTCAATTTGTCTGGTGATTGTACTTGCGGACAGACTCATCGCATTTAAGACGTCTTTCTTATCGGGGTACACCTCCTCCGCAACAGCATTCATAAATTTTTTGACAAACTCACCATCACTGAATGGCCTACCGCTGGTTGTAATTAGTTTAGCTACTTGAAAGCTAGCTCGAATGGAGGACTGGTTCAATTGGGTTTGGTGTAAAAACGTATTCTGCTGAGCAAATAGTCCACTTTTTAACTTTGACACTGTCTGCTCTCATTTGACCTTGCGAGCTTGCATACTTGTCTCTGTGGCAGGTTTCATAGTGTCAGCGCAGATTGTATTCTTTGAACACAGATACTGTTTCTTGACAGATGAGACAAACAGCCATTTCTTTTCATTGAAGAAAAAACGAATCACTCGTCCACTGTTGGATAAATACCCTGCATTCGGAATCAACTTTTCTCTTTCTCAACTGTTTGGCCATTTTGTTGTGTCTTTTCTTGCTGGCGCGCTTGCACCTGCCATAGGTCAGCATCTAGCTCCCTGCTTCTCAGTCACAGAACAGAAGATAGAGGTGACTATTTTGGTGGCCACAAGAGAGAAATCCTTGCATGCTCGCTCACAGATATGATTATTTTAATTTTAAAAATATGTCTCTGGCATTGTTCAGAGGACTGGTCCAAATGTGGGGTCGGGCCCACAAGTTAACAACTTAAGCTTGATGGACATGTTTTGCATCTAGCGTCATGTTTATCTCAGTAAGCTAGCAAGAGTACACCACAGACTACTTACGTGTAGCCTACTTCAAAATAAAAGCACTTGCTGTGACGGTTCGCAGTAAAACTAAATTACTGTTAAACAAATGTGTACCCTTTTCACATATCAGTTGTAAATAATGTAAATAGTGAGTTTTAATCACACTATAATTGAACATTTCCTTTAGACTGTTTTAAACTAAACAACATAAATTTATTATTCAAGTGCTTTAAACAAACATTTTACAACAATGCCGTACTTCAATACAACTGTAAGGTACTTTAAATTAAGTTTTTTCATTTTCTCCTACTTGCCTATTGTACATTTTACTTCTCTGTTTTTACAGATGTAGTTACTTTGCATATTCATATTAATTATACAAAATATTATGAATAATCTATGATGTATTAAAGTGGATAAAGAGGAGACTTTATTGATCCGGTGGTGAAATTCACAAGTTATGCAAAGTAATGCAAAAGTAGTGTAACACATTACAATTCAGAGACAGCAATATTGTAATATAACTAATTACTCTCAAATGACAGTAACTAGTAATCTTGTAACTTGCCAAACACTGTCTGTTACACACTCCGTTAACGGACTCCTTCCGTTAAAGGACTAAATGCAAGTCCCCATAACGTAAATCGTTAGGTAAAGGGTGTGTGTGTAAGTAAGTAATTTATTTAATATAGCACCTTTCACAGACAGAGTCACAAAGTGCTTCACACAAAAGACATTTGATTAAAATACATTACAATCCAAAACAGAAAATAAAAAAGCAACAACAAATGCAATTCGAATGAGGATTAAAAGAATAAAAACCAAAAAATTACAAACATTAGACAAAAGCCAGTTGAAACAAGTATGTTTTCAGATGCTTTCTAAAAGTTTCAACCGAGACTGCAGAACGTAAGTTAACAGGAAGAGCGTTCCACAAGGTCGGAGCTACCACTTCAAAGGAACGATCACTTTTAGTCTTTAAACGAGTGCGTGGGACCACCCATAGTCCCTGGTTAGAAGACCTGAGAGACCTGTTAGTGATGTACGGCTGGAGCAGGTCAGAGATATAAACAGGCGCCTGTCCATGCAATGCTTTATATGTAAGAACTAGAACCTTAAATTGGATCCTGAACTTTATTGGAAGCCAATGTAACATGGATAACACAGGAGTAATGTGTGACATTCTGTTAGACCTGGTCAACAGCCTAGCAGCAGAATTTTGCACTAGTTGCAGACGGTCCTGGGATGACTTGCTAAGACAAGTGAAAATGGAGTTGCAGTAATCAAGCCGTGATGAAACAAAACCATGAATGATCATCTCAAGTTCCCCTTGCGAAACCACGGTCCTAAGTTTAGCAATGTTTCTCAGTTGGAAGAAACATGTACGGGTCAGAGACCTGATATGTTGTTCAAGAAACATATTCTGATCAAATATAACACCAAAGTTTCTAAGATTGGACTGTACCACTGAAGAGAGGGACCCCAGAAGATTAACAACTTTGGAGGCTGTAGTATCCGGAGCGACAATAAGGACTTCGGTCTTAGCCTCATTAAGCTGCAAGAAATTGTTTGCCAACCAATCCTTAATGGAGGACAAACAATTGAGCAGTGCTGACACTTTGTTAGTTTCCTCCGGCTTAAAAGAGACATACAGCTGGATGTCATCAGCATAGAAATGGTAACTTATATCTCCAAATTGCCTAATTAAGTGGCCAAGGGGAAGCATATACAATGTAAATAAAATTGGACCTAACACAGAGCCCTGCGGCACCCCACAGGAAAGAGCCGCGTTTTCAGAGGAATAGGGGCCCAGTGACACTGAATAGGTTCTATCTGAAAGATAGGAGGTGAACCAGTCCAGGGCACTCCCGGAGATCCCAACCCAGTGCTTAAGTCTGTCAAACAAAATGGTGTGATCCACAGTATCGAACGCTGCGCTAAGGTCCAACAGTACCAGAACAGAACATTTCCCTACATCAGAAGACATCATTAGATCATTGGATACTCTAAGAAGAGCGGTTTCTGTAGAGTGTTTCTAACGGAAGCCCGATTGAAATGGGTCTAGTATGTTATGAGTGGTTAAAACAGCAGAGAGTTGATTAGCTACAACCTTTTCTAAAATTTTCGAGATAAAAGGCATCTTGGATATTGGCCTATAGTTTGCGGGAATGGTGGGATCCAGATTTGTTTTCTTTAAAAGTGGCTGAACCACTGCATGTTTAAAATACAATGGGACACAACCGGTTTGCAAAGAGCCGTTGATTATAGAAAGTAAACAAGTACTAACAGACCCGAGGACATTTTTAAGAAGGGAAGTAGGTATAACATCTACCGGGCTCGAGGAAGGCTTCATACTGTTCACCAAGTCAGTGAGTTCTAGCAGAGAAATAGGAGCAAAACAGTTCAAAGTTAACGGCCGAGTGAACTGAAAAGAACATGCCGTAGCAGTGGAGATGATGCTATTCTTGACATCTCTGATCTTATTTTCAAAAAACAAGAGAAAGTCCCTGCAGTCATTATTTGAAAAGACTGGCACTTCAGGAGGAGAGGGATTTACAAGATTGTTAACGGTGTCAAAAAGGATTTTGGGATTACGCTTGCTAGAAGGAATAAGGTTAGTAAAGTACGATGTCCTCGCCTCCTTAACCATGTTATTATATTCAAGCAATAGCTCTTTGGGATGGATCCGGTGCACCTGAAGCTTGGTGGTTTTCCACTCTCATTCAGCCATCCGACATAAACGTCGAAAAGAGCGAGTGGAGTCATTTAACCATGGAGATGAATTAACAAAAGGGACAAGTCGCACTTTACTTGGAGCCACGTTATCCAAAAGTGATGAGCAGTACGTGTTGAATGAGTGAACCAGACCATTAATGTCGGTATTATAAGACAACACTGCACTTTGGTCAAATGCAGCAGAAAACCTTTCCGCTGAAAGGCGGTTTAATATGCGAGACTTGCTTAGGCGTTTACTGGGCTGTAAATCCAAATTAAAAGACAGGCTGAATAAAATGCAGTCATTGTCAGTGACATGCAGCTCCTCAGTGCAGATAGAGTCAAGATTAAGACCAAGTGTAAAAACAAGGTCCAAAGTGTGGGACATGTGTGGGACCAGACACATGTTGGATAAAATTAAAAGATTCAGTGACATTAAGAAAATCTGTGGCAAAAGTGCAGGAATTTTCATCGACATGAATATTAAAATCACCAACCATGTGTGTGTGTGTGTGTGTGTGTGTGTGCGTGTGTGTGTGTGTGTGTGTGTGTGTGTGTGTGTGTGTGTGTGCGTGCGGACGCGTGATCAGGGTGCATTTGGAATAAATTGCCTATCTAAGGAGGAGAGGGAGGAAACAAACACACCAACACACTATGGCCCTTCTACCTGCTGAACTCACTTTCACTGTGTGATGAGGGCACTGTGACATACTGATTGGCACAGCTCCTCCTCGACTAACTAGTTCATCAGTTCATCACAAGCTGTCATCTATTTATTTTCTGCCTCACTGGTGCTCATTCTGTCTCCTTAACAGTGCATAATAATTTAACAATAAGGATTTAGGATTTGGACTCATGCATTATCCCCCATTAATCTATCAGATTGTTTCATAACTATCATACATTATTTTAGTTAATTTGATCTAACTTCAAGGTGTTTTATTTATTTTGTTGTTTTTGCTACCTAATTTCATCAATGTCATTTCCCACAAACATAACGCAGGACACTTGTGGAGTTTAGCCCGGTATCAGAGCTTTGGGCTAATACTGCTCTCTGCTGGATTACATTTGTATCACAAGATGTCTGTCTGGGCTAGTACATTAAATGTGCTGCAATAAATGCTATTTACAATTTATATACAATTCCCATCAATTTCCTTCTCTGGTGGGTCTCACTTGTATGAGGATTGTAATTTGCATAGTTGTATGGGCTCTTTTATGGGCTACTTTTATACCCGTCTCACAAATCCATTAACACATACACATCCAGGTGGTAGGAGATTACTATGTTTTTCAGTAACTGCATTCAAATTTAAATTCAATGGTACACTTTGGAGGTAGTTTAGTACAGTGGTTTCCAACCTCACTGTTGGGACCACTACAAGGAGTAGAAAAAAAAGCAATAAAAACATTTCATGTGCTCCTCCAGTCTTTTTTTCTTCTAACTTACTGGCTAATTGACTTCTTTAGGGCTCTCTTTTTTAAAGTAAAACACAGTAAAAAAATCCCTTTGGTTGAACTGGTCACAAGTGGTAGACATATCAAAATGGGGATGATGGTGATGAGGTCACACTGGTTGTGTGTACAGTGTTGTAGTTGTAGCTTGTAACTAATTCTTAAGAATGGCTCAAACAACACACACACACACACACACACACACACACACACACACACACACACACACACACACACACACATACACACAATGGCCCTTCCACCTGCTGAAGTCACGCCCTTTGCCTGAAATAGAGATATGAAGAAATGTGGCACTACGTTAGAGGGGATGATATTGGCCAGCATCCAGACTCCCTCTGCAGGGCTAGAAATGTATAAAGGTTATATGAAGTCTATAAAAAATAGAAGAGAAAAACATTGTTTGGTGACTGGGAGGTTCAAATCCTGAGCTCCTTGTGTTTTTATATAAATAGTTGTGTACTTTTACTTTTAAAGACAAACACATAGATCATTCACTGTGAATTGTTCAAACCAGAGAAACCTCCAGAAGGCTGGCCACATAATGACAACCATTAGTAATGAGGAATGGTCATGTGTTTAACATAAGCTATCCAAAGTCAGTATTAAAAAATAAGACTTGTCATTGCCCCACTGTTGGCCTTCACTAGAATAAATCCAAACACTACTTAAACACAGGAATGCAGAAAGATTATTCTTGATCCCAGAATAATATAACCAAACAAACCACTGTCAGTCCCAGACTGGGTTATTTGAAGACATGCCCATTCTATTATACATAGCTTACTGTCTCTGCAGGGCAAGGTAAAAAATAAATATCACTACCCTGACTTTGTCTCACATGTCTCTCAGCAGTGGATTTCTACAGATGCGTCTCACTTCGGACACTCTGGCCAGGAAGATGGTAATGCATTTTTTTGCTCGTGATACTCATGACTTTTCTCATGTGTAGAGAGCATTTGATAATTTCTCAGATGTTTATAATCAGCATGTCAAAACACCATGTTCAATTTAAAAGGATTAGAATTAAAGACACCAATTGTATGTCAGACAGTCAAGAAGAGGATCAGGTTTGGACTACATCAACAGATATACAGTTCCACACTGATTAAAGATTAGTTGTTGAGATTAGTTAAGAAAGCTACATCCTCAATCGTCATTGTCACATTAACAGATTCCTCTAATAAGCCAGTAAAGGTCTAGGAACCCATACGATTAGTTAAACCTAGCCCTGACTCATCCCTGGGCTTAGTTCAATTTTGTTGCACATTTCACCCCATGTGTGACAGGTTGTATATGACAACGTATTCAGACATACAATTTGTTTTGAGTTGAACATAGTATGTGTTTTCAAAATGTGTGGTTTCATTTGTATGCAGATAGCTAATTCAGATCCTTATCTGTGTGATACGTCGATGTGTTGGTAATGCCTAGGGGCTCCAGTAGGGGGATCGCGCTCCTCTTCCTCATTCAATACAGACGAGTGAAGGAAAGAGCTGCGTGTGTGTTTTTCTCATCCTTCTCCCGTTACTATTCCCCTTTTTAAGGTAATTAGCGTTTGCAAAGCACTGTATACTTATGAACACATGTTGATAGTATTTTTCTTTATGTTACTGTGGTTTTAAATGCATGGAAAATACGTTTTGTGGGACTTATTTGTTATTGAATTTCTTGCTAACTCAAGCTAGTAAGCTAGTAGCCGGATACCTCGTGGCCACGCCGTGGAGTCTGAGTGTTGACGTTGATGTTTGGGAGCGTTGCCGTTTCATTTGTATATGTGTATATTTGTGTCTGCTTCACGTCATAATGACAAAAATTGAATGCATCTCCTTATTCGAAGGTTCCATGATGGTTTGGCTTGTTGGAGATGTAATTTGCATGTCATGTTTGTTTGGTTGAAGCAGTAGTTTGGACAATTTGGAGCATGTTGGGGATGCATTCATTGTGCCTGTGGTCCTGGAGCTGAGTGTGCGCATATATACATTATATATACATTTGTCTGTTGTTTTGTGTGTGTTGTTTGGAATGTATTCAATACAGACGAGTGAAGGAAAGAGCTGCGTGTGTGTTTTTCTCATCCTTCTCCCGTTACTATTCCCCTTTTTAAGGGTACAACACATGCATATGTATATCACTGATATTTTCAATGCTAAAGAATAATGTGCTGCCCAAATATTATTTAATGCAGATAACAGATTATAGTTATTGTTGTAGTCACAATGTTAATGTTTTGAGACCAAGAGATCATATTCAGCTCTTGGGAGATCATACAACTATAGAATGAAGTTTGGAAAGGGATCGATAATTCTCTTAATCATCATTCCATTTCACATTTTACCTGCTAATTGCTGTTGGTACACATATAGCACATACTGTAAACTGTAAACTAAACCTATTCTTTAAAGCAATATAAGGGGTTTGCATCAAAGTCTGTCCTCAGTGAAGTAAAAACAAAGATAGTGTGTGTCTAAGTGTATAGATGGAGGCTCTATTGGTTGCTTTAAAACTCAACATTTTCCTCAGAGCAAAAAAAAAAAAAAGACTTGCAGCTTAACTTATTTGGACCAACATTTTAGAAGGTGTTGTTGGAGTACACCAGAAGTTTATGTAAATAACACTTGCCTGCTGATTTCTGCTCTCTGCTGTTGTTGTTGCTGCTGTAAGACGAGTGCTTAGGGCCGTCTACAAATTACAACACCGAAAAGAGATGCAACAAAAATATTTATTAATTTAACTTTTTTTTAAAGTAACTGCTGTAGTATAACTAGCAGGAGACAAGTAATAATTGTGGTACGTTTGGAGACATTACCTTATTTAATCATTGAATTAATAAATATTTTTGTTGTAACTCTTTTGCGATTGTAGTAGCCCGTAGAGCGACTAACTCTCTAACTGCAGGTAGCAGCAGCAGCAACAGAGAGCTGAAGCCAGCAGGCAAGTGTTCTAACTTCTGGTGTACTTACAAACTTTCCAATCCATCGTTTTATGAGAGCATAACCTATTTGTACTAGTGTAAAAGTTTGGTATCATTTCGGGCATTATTAGTGGGGTCATTTACAAGATACAAACGTGGGTCCATTAGCCCCTGCGCTAAGCTATTCAGCTGATAACGCTACTCTAGCTAACTCTCCCAATGTTAGACCCAGGTGAAAAAAGCTTCTGGGGGAGTGTTTGGCTTGAGGTCATGGTGCAAAGGACCCTAGAGTGAATTACTCCGAACCATCACTTTAAAGAAAATACTTATTCTATGCAGTGATAATGTTGTGGAAATACAATGTATACAGTATGTGAACAATAAAATGAGTTATCATCATTATTCTGCGACTCAAAATTAATTATGAAAATAAATCTACCTTGACTGGCTTTGGTTTAACTTAAAAATGTTAATGCATTTTACAATGTTTTAGTCAGATTTAAAATATTGAAATAGGTGAATATTAGTAATAAGATATCTTTTCTAGATCTACACAATTCTACTTCCATTCTGAAATAAAATATATTCTATTGCATTTAAAGGCACAACAAGTGTGCAAACAGGGATGGCTAGTTCTAATGAATACTGCACAAACAATTCTGTCCTTTCTACATGACCATATTATGGATATGCTAATCTAATGGTTAACATTGTGAACATATTTTTGTCGCAACAATGTGGTTAATACAAGGATAGACACAGGCACACACACACCATCACATACTAGTCGTTGCTCTGTAAACTATAAAGCATGGCCGTAGTTTGGACAATGTTGCCATCTCCTGTCGTTATTGTGCAATTGCTGAAGATGCTGATTATGTATATTATTATAATTGTTTTTATTTATTATTAAAAAGTAGAATAAACTGTTTGAAAAGTGATTTTGAGTCAGCCTGGGTTGACTCAATAACATGATTTTCCTAAACTGCAACTGGACTGATTGTTAATCAGAATCAGGTGTGTTAATGCAGACACACATTTAAAATACATAGGGCAGTTGTCCACAGCACAATGCCTGATTAGATACATGTATGATCACCTTGCAACACCAGGTGCTCGAATTCAGAACCATGTACCTTTTTCACAGCAGACATTTTGACTTGTCATAGTAGGAAAAGCACAGCTGAAACTGATAACCTTAACGTGGCTCAATTCCATCATGTGTCCCAGTAAGCTATTTCAGTGAGTCAGCATGCACAATACCAGGGCCTCTCCTAAGAGGAATGCAGCCATCATTAATGGTTTTGAATACACCTGTGCTTTTCCTACTATGACATGTCAACATGTCTGCCGTGAAAAAGGTCTATTGAGGCCGCAGGCAGTTTCTGATCTCAGGGAGCTATAATCTGGGTGATGTCACAAGTGGCATCGCAATGTAGACAACGAGCAGGCCTGCACGAAAATGCAGAATTTTACGTTACTGTAAAAAAATTATTTCTTATTAGAAAATTCTGAGAATTTGTGTACTTGGTTAAGACAACATAGAGATGCCTGTAATGTATTTTCACAAGGATCAATGAATGCCAAACTGATGTTTAAAGATGTTGTATTTTGCATTGACTACAATGAGTAGATGAGGACACAAAAAAAAAAAAAAATGAAAGTTCACTTTTTGAGTTAAAATTCAGAAATTTTGCACATCAAATCTACAGTGATCTTCGGATGTTGTGATTTTTTTCCATGAACATCAAAGATTTAGTTTGGAAGAAATTGCAGTATTTGTTTACACTACTGTATGCAGTAAAACATAATGCACTGTGGGCAAAAATTTTTATACATCAAAAATCTGAATGGCACATTTGTGGAGGACAGTCTAGAGATGAAGTTGCCCAAATTTGGTGTCAATTGAAACAAAAATGTGGGCGGAGACAGGTTTAAGAAGTTTTGCATTTTTTGCAAAAAGTAGCCAAAATTGCCAAAAGGTAAAAGCAGAGTACAGTTTCTACTCTATTGGGGCTACAGTTCGGCATAAGTTGCAACGTTGTAGCATGTAAGGCTGATTTGTTATGAATTTGTAAGATTTTGAATTTGAAATGGCTGTTGTATCACCACCATCAGGACAATTAGCATACAAATTACACTGATTGCGTTTGGCATAGGACTGGACTTGTGTGCAAAGTTTGGGTTTGAGTTTTTGTGCATGGGAATATGGATTTCTTAGGAAGAAGAAGAATAATACAGCTAAATACAATGGGTTCACGCAGGTTCGCTGCTCGTTCCCTAAATATGAATGCATACATAAATGCAAAAGAAGAGATACAAGTATATACATATACATACATATATATATATTGGACCTCACAGCGGCTTTTGATACAGTGGACCATGCAGTCCTCCTCTCTCGCCTTGATCATTGTGTAGGCATCCGAGGCTCGGCACTTAAAGTGTAAAGTGCAGGTTAACCACCACAACCAATTAATATGTAAATAAAGTGCTCAATATGTATATATTTAAACATTTCTGTCTTAAAATGCGTTAAAATAACATTTATTGGGGTTTCTTCAAAGGTAGCATGTTTTTTACAGTAACTGGGTGATGACGTCATAAGAGGGAGTAGCAACCCATAGATGGGCCAACAACGGGACAATTTTATCCATTTTCGCCATCTTATTCATCACTAAATTCACTTCTGACAACGTTTTAGGCGAGAAATTAACTGTTTAGATTCCGAATATAGGCAGTCTTGCGAAAATCGTTGCTAAATTGACAATTTGCTTCAAAGTTTTCGGAGTTGAGAAGCTCTGTAAAGTAACGCGACAACCAGCAGCGCCTGCCCCGCGCGCTCGTCGCCTCCGGACAGTCTCGCTCGGACACAACGCTGTAAACCGGAGGTCTCTCAGACCGCTCTCGTAAATAAGAGGCTTTTATTTCGCCGTTGACGGATCGTTTGTTTAAATATCACAACACATGTCCATCATAAGATTAACGGGAACCTGTGGTTAACTGTCTTTTTGGAGTTAAACTCAACAAGCACCTGACAACCTCGCTGGCCAGCCGTCTCTCACACACACACACAGCCACACACACACACACACACACACACACACCAAGCCACAGCGCCACAGCGCAGCAGGCAGAGGAGAGAGTGGGTCACAGAGGCAGCAGTAAAATCAGCCCACTTCGTAGCCACAAACCTCACCCAGGCACGAATCAGCCATTTGTCCTGGTGGACCCTCTGCCCTGTTTCTGATGTACTCGTACATCCCGCACAAACACAATAGTTTACCATTTTTGCTAGCTAGCTAGGTCTCCAATATAACTGCTAGCCTACTAGCCGTTAGACTCTTGGAGTCCCTCTTATGACGTCACACCCCGCCTAGTGGAAGGGAGGGGGAGTGCTTAAAACCACTGTAAAAAGTACCAACTTTTCATATTATATTCAGCATTTTGTTATAAAAACAATGGTGGGCGGCTCTAATCTTTATGTTTAATAAACACATCGCTTAACTTCATGAAAAAGTTAACCTGCAATTTACACTTTAAATGGTTTAGCTCCTATTTGGCAAATAGGAGCTTCTCTGTCATGATTAGTGACTCCTCGTCGTCATCTGCTCCTCTCTCTTGTGGGGTACCTCAGGGTTAAATTCTTGGCCCCATCCTGTTTTCTTTATATATGTTGCCTTTAGGGGCTATTACAGGCAAGCACAACCTGTCATTTCATTGTTATGCAGATGATTTGCAAATTAATTTGCCTATGAAAGCGAATGACAGTGTCGCACTAAACTCCCTTGAAGTATCAACTCAAGCTTTTTACTTAAGTAAAAGTGTAAAAGTACTGGTTTCAAAACTACTTAAAGTATAAAAGTAAAAGTAATGCAATAAAGAAAAAATTCCATTAAGGACAAAAGCTTAGCCCGCCCCACAGGGGCCTATAGTGCACTACCCCACCTCCACAAAAATTTTTTTTTCGAAAGGCCATAATGACTATAATAATGTTATATTAAAATCATACATACGAATTCAGAAGGGCTGAAAAAGGTGACACATCTCTGAGTCTGTGTTTTTCAGACAACGGCAGCTACAGTCTGGTGTTAGAATCCTCTACAGTGAAATACAGACACACTTTTACACCGTTTAGCTAGTTTGGCGATGTTTCAGTTCCCTCTAACGTCCGTTTTCGGAGCATCAAAGAGAAGCGCAGTCATTTAAGTGGCACCTAATAAGGCACCGAAATCCGCGTTGCTATTCGGTCCGGTAGATAATGGTCGTTAAGTCACCGGTATATGTTTATACTTCTCATCCAACCACAATCAAATTCACTCTATCCGTTATGGCGCGATGTATCTGGATAGGTTTTTTGTGTGTGTGTGTGTCTGTGTGTGTGTGTGTGTGTGTGTGTGTGTGTGTGTGTGTGTGTGTGTGTGTGTGTGTGTGTTTTAACGATGACAAACCGGAATGAAAACAAGCCAAACTGAAATAGGAGTAACAAGGCTATTTTTAAAATGTAAGGAGTAGAAAGTACAGATAATTGCATGAAAATGTAAGGCGTAGAAGTAAAAAGTATGCTGTAAAATAATTACTCTATAAAGTATAGATACCCAATATTTCTACTTAAGTAAGTTAACAAAGTATTTGTACTTTGTTACTTGACACCTCTGCATATGGGAGACTTTCTTCGTGGGTGGCCGTTATTGCTGTTAGCGTCGATAGCACCGGGGTGGCACTAGGGTTTGTGCTGGCTGGGTTAGGGTTGCTGTAGTCACTGGCTGGGGGCTAGCTATGGTCATTGCCCTGGGGGTGCTTTCCGCTCTCATCCTGACAAAGTTTCTTAGCAGCAGGAAATGAGGCAGATGCTAGCTTACTTAGCATTAGATTAGTCGACTACCAGTACAACTGTAGCAAATTTAACTGTGGGTTAGCTTAGTGCTAGTCTCGCATTGCCAGACCTTACTCTGGATACATCCATCATGCGCTCTAGGATAGGTAAAAAAACGCTCTGGATTGTTTGCATTTCTTTGAACCAATCACTTTCGTGTTGGGCAGCGCTAAGCTCCAGACGAAGCCACGGTGGATCTGCTAAATAGTTTCAGGAAGGAACTTGCTTTGGTGGGACATGTGCACCTCGCAAAAGAAAACCCCACTTAGAATATTAAATTAATATAAGTGTTCACACAATACAGTAACGTGAGCTATTTAAATTAGCTGGATACATGGTTAAATGTAATTTGTTCAGTCCAGTGTGTTGCCGTGTGTACTTAGTCCATAGCAGGTCTGCCTTTTTGCACGAAAACTTCAAAACTTGCCATTTTCAGCATGTAGCTTTCAAGCTCAAAGTTTCATGCTGTTTCCCAAAGTGAAGGGATTTTGAGAACGGCAACACACAGAGAGCGGAAGGTGAGGGACATCTAAAGTCAGGCTTTATCCTGGAAATGTACTTCCGTTGATTCAGACTAGCCCAGTGCTGTTATCTGAGGTCAAAACAATAATACTGAAAATACATTTTGAGGGTGTTGAACATTCTTGTACCCTTATAACATTACTGTAGGCCTATAGTTTTGTCACCAAGCAATAGCATTAGACACTTGTCAACATAGCACAATGTAATAAATTGGATCGATATTGTATGATTTACAATTACTCTCAAAAGTATAATCTGGGGTTTCCTATGTTTTGCCGGAAGTTAGAGCAACAAGACGGATCAAAGGTTATGTGAAGCTATTGACAGGCGACCAAATGACACACTATGTCATAATTAAAATTACAGATCTATCTAGGTTTAACAATTGTTGGAAACATTTGGGATAATGGAAGTACACAACTTAAAAAATATATAACGTAGGTATAATCGACATTTACAAATTATAATGTTAAACCTTGCTAAGCCAATTAATTGCAATTTATATAATTCATTTTATGGATATAAGCTTTTACTTTTTGACACACACTAAACATTCTACTTAGATACATTGTTTAATTGGCTTACAATTAAATTAGATAAGTGTGTTTTAAGTCTACATGGTAAGTTCACCATCTGAAGAAACTCTGGAGTGTTTTTATTTCTCACTGAGGAAAACATTTGTGATTTCAATAATCACCTTGTGATTGAACTGAGAATAGTGTTAGATTGGGTTATTAGGTTTTGACATGCCAGATTGGTCAAACTAAGCGAAGCTGGTACATGAATTTTGATTTGATTCATTGTTTATCTCGAACAATCAACAATGTTGCAAAAGAAAACAAAACAAATTCAACTTTGCTGTTGTCTTGCCCAAAAATGTGAGTGGCTTGTTGTGAAAGAGGTGAGCTCACCTTCCATTAAAAGTCTAAATTAATTAATTTCCAACACAACACCTGGCGAGCTCCTGTTTCATAGCCTCAGGCCCAGATGTCATCAGTCCTGTTGGAAACACTTGCTTGTCTTTGCTTGCCCAGCTGGCCCCTTGTTCCCCCACAACCCCCTGGGTAAAAGGTAAATTGGCAGGTTTAGGATGAAGCCATGACACCACCTCCCTAATACACAATAACAAGTTTTTGTGTTTCCAAGGTGTGTTACGCTTCAGTGCAAACAAAACACACCACACACGCAAACACATATACACTCATGCACACCTCTCCATATGGTGCACATCCCAAACATTCAATCAGGTCTTTTGTTTTATTACATTTTTTTGTAGCTACTCCAATACTTTATGTACCATAAAAGTAGGCCTAGATTATGACCAGCAGTTTTTTTTAGCAGATACGTATATTGTATAATAGATATTATATATATATATATATATATATATATATATATATATATATATACATAACAATTTGCTCCTCTGAGTGATTGTATACCCACTAGATTAGCAAAAGAAGTCCACTTTTGCCACTGGGTTTTATGTACTGATATTTGACTTGATTATCACAAATACATATTTCTTCTTGTTTCTCCTCTATTTCCCCAAATTGTCTGTGATTTCTCAACCTAAAACTAAATTAATAATAGCCTCAAGCTGCAATCACTGTATTTAAGGTTAAAGGCTGTAGGGGCAAAAGATTTGACAGTGAGAATACGAGCTCAATTCAGAATTGTAATCTCAAAGATAAAACATGTGACAGTGAGCACATGGTAAATGGTCGCAACACTCTCATTTCGAAAACTAAGCCAAATTTTTTTTTTTTAGTGCTGTCAGTGAAACGCATTATTAACGGCATTAGTGCAAACCCATTTTAACGGCGTCAATTTTTTTATCGTGAGATTAACGTTCTTTTTGGCCTAGCAAACTTTGTATTCTTTTTTCACATGCTGTTGCAACAACTAGTAACGTTAGAAAAACTACAACACCACACCGCATCTAGCTAGACCGGAAACAACAGGCAGCACACACTTGTTTGGGCTTGCGTGCCGGCCAAAGAGTAGTAGGCTAAAGTTACATTTTGAGTGGATGGCGAGCGCGAGACGCCGAAATGGATGCCAATAAGATTCTGAATGGAAAGTTTACTTTTAAAAAGTTGCCAAATGGTTCCATTGACAAGACCAAAGTGATGTGTGTGTTTTGTCGTTGTGACCTGAGCTATCATCGCAGCACGTCCAGTCTGAAATACCACTTGATGGCCAAGCTGATGCGAATTCTCCGCTCCCTCGTCAAAGCCAGGCGACAAAAGCACAAAGCAAGCCGATCCACTTCTCCATGTTGATAAGAGCATTAAAATGAGAAAAAAATCATGGGACAAAAAGAAATCAAGGGACATTTAGCCAAATTGGCAAAAATAAATAACATGGATGGTTACTTATAATGCTCTTCACAAGTTAAATAAATGATCAGTTCACTACTTTCTTTGAATTTAGGTGTTTTGATAATTATTGATAATTGATATTGAAAATAATTGAAAAAAGTGACAAGAACATCGGAAAAAGCTTCATGAACATCGGTGAAATCTTCAAGAACATCGGTCAAATCTTCAAAAACATCAGGGAAAGCTTCAAGAACATCGGGGAAAGCTTCAAAAACAACAGACAAGGGCGCCTGGGTAGCTCACCTGGTAGAGCAGGCACCCATATATAGAGGTTTACTCCTCGACAGGTTCGACTCCGACCTGCGGCCCTTTGCTGCATGTAATTCCCCCTCTCTCTCCCCTTTCATTTCTTCAGCTGTCCTATATAAATAAAGGCCTAAAATGCCCCCCCAAAAAATGGGCAAAGCTTCAAGAACATCAGGTGACAAAAGTGTTACGATATACGACCGACACAAAAAGTTGCATGGTCGACTGGAAGACAACACAAGGGTTAACTTATTTTGTATGCCATGCTCAAATAAAAAAAAAAAATCAATACAAACACAACACACAATACTTGGTGACCGTACTCGAAGTGTACCACTCCCACCCCCAAATTTACTATGTGCATAAAGACCATAGATTATGATGGGGCCATCTGGGACATTATTTACAATTACCTCACACACATTCAAGTGAAATGCTCTCAGGGTAGTACTGGTTTTGGTCCCGATTGTCCAGGGGCCTCATGTATAAACATTGCGCTGGTTTTCACACACACAGTGTGATGCGTAAAAATGAACATGACGTGAGAATGTGCGGCTGCCACACAAACTTTTGAGCAGACGTGAGAACATGCGGGTCGTCCGCAAAGTCTGGTCTAACGTGGCAAATTCGAACTGAAAAGTGCCGAAACTCACCAAACGTTACAAAATAAAGTTTCATTGGCTATGAAAAAACATAATTATATCCGCTGATTTTCCATAAAAGTTTGATAATTTATGACAGGGGTCCCCAAACTTTTTTCTGTGAGGGCCACATCATTTTCCCTTTTTCTAATAGGGGGCCAGGTCGGTCTGTAACAACAAATTGGGCCGGAGTGACGACCAGTGTTATTGTGGAGATTCTATTATGATTTTAAATGTATTTATTATGCGTCCTAATGCTAGATTAACATTAGTTTATTATTTTGTTATGCACTGTACAGACAAATGAACATTACTTTTCAAGAGATATATAGACTTATTAAAAGAGCATTATCACTATCATAATGACATTTTTTTCATATTTATTGCTATTGAAATCAAAACATACATACATTCAGTGTGAACTGTGGGCTTGCTTCTGGCTGGTGAGATGTCCAATGTCAGGTTCCATTCCTGTCACAGCCAGTCTCAAAAAGACTGATGCAAATGTTCATCAGTGAGTCTTGATCTCATGGGAGTTTTCATCAGTTTCATGCGTGAAAAGGTTTGCTCACAGATATACATGCTGCCAAAAAGTGTGGACATCTTCATTGCATGCCTTTTGATGTTTGGGTATGTCTCGTTAGGGAGGGCAGCATAGAATTCAATGAGACTGTTGGGTTTAAATGCCTCTTTCAAAACATCACAGTTCTGTAACTCAGCCAACTCAAACTGACAAGAAGGCAGGGCTTCGTCAATGTCGACAGCAAAGTGGTTCTGGAAAAGGTGGATTTCTGTAGCGTGGACATGTAGCTCACGGAATCGCACACCAAACTCCGCCTTAAGCATTTCCAGCGCTTCCACCGGCTTTTTAGCTGGGAATGGGGCCACTGGTTTCTCAGCTGAGAGGCTTTGGGTAGTAGGGATATGGGTGAAGTCTTGTTTTTGCACTTGTCCCACAAGCAGTGCTAGTTTCACCTCAAATGCTTTTATGTGGGCATACGTACATGTCACATACTAGTTTCCCCTTGCCTTGGAACTGCACTTTGAGGCCGTTCAACATTTCTGTCATGTCTGTTAAAAAGGCGAGGTCCCATTTCCATTCTCAGTTCTGGGAGAGATTTGCTCTGCTTTGTCAGAAAAAAGGCATTGATTTCGGGTAGCAGCTTGTAAAAACGCCTCAAAACTCTGCCCCAGCTTAACCATCGGACATCTGTGTGGTAAAGCACATCTCCGTGCGCAGATTCTAGTTCGGAGAGAAATGCTTGGAACTGCTTGTGTTTAAATCTGTTTGCTCTGATGGAGTTTATACATGACACCTTCATGAGAGATTCCCACTTCAGAACTTTGCAGCACAGTGCTTGCTGGTGAATCAGACAGTGGACTTGTAACAGAGGGGTAAGACCTCTTTCCTCCATTTCTCTATTCATGCGTCCTGTTAGCTCCCCCGACGCGCCAAGCATACGTACTTGGAGGCCTGTCAGTCGTGATGCTGGCCAGCTTAGACCAGTCTAGATCCAACTCTTCCATCGTTTGGCACACTTTACCAAAAATATATTCCCCTGTTGTAGTACCTTTGAAACTTTTCAGGGCTGCCAGCTCCTCTGACACTTCAAAGTTCGAGTTAACTCCGCGAAGAAAACTTAGGAGCTGTGCTGTGTCCTGCACGTCATTGCTCTCATCTAGTGCTAATGCAAAAAATTCAAATTCTTTCGCTTTCTCCTGCAGCTGGGCATACACATTATCCCCCATTTCTTCAATTTGTCTGGTGATTGTACTTGTAAGACATCTTTCTTATCGGGGTACACCTCCTCCGCAACAGCATTCATACATTTCTTGACGAACTCACCATCACTGAATGGCCTACCGCTGGTTGCAATCAGTTTGGCTACTTGAAAGCTAGCTCGAATGGAGGACTGGTTCAATTGGGTTTGGCATACAAACATATTCTGCTGAGCTAATAGTCCACTTTTTAGCTTCGACACTTTGGCCCAATCCCAAAGTCCAGACTCACAGACTCACGGACTTTGGTGCGCGTTCTCATGAAATTCGTAAGGGCTTAGGGTTGTCCCAATGTCGAATTTCAAAGGGCGTGAGGGATTGAGTACACACTTACTGAGCTCTTTCCGTGAGTCTGCATCGATGCAGACTTCACCAAAGGGAATTACCCACAGTTCAAGGCGTTGTGACGTTTACCGCGGAGACCATGGGGAAATCCGGAAATTACAAAGGTAAACAACAGCACGACACAAGACCACAGAACACAGACCAACCTGTTGTCCAGCTTGTAAAACAAGAGTTTGAAAAAATTTGGAATCAGGCAGCTGTCTCCTGTGCCTTGGCCATGTGGAAAGCAACAAACTTAAAATGAAAATTCCCAAACCGGCAAGTGTCACCAACATCTTTGTTATTAAGCGTCGCCAAGGTAACATGAGATCTCGTGAAGTGCTGTCCCGATCCCATTTATACCTATCTGAGCCCATGTGGCCTCACGCACTTAAATTAAGTCTGTGAGTCTTTAGTCCTTAGTCCTCAGGGCTCACTTTGGGTTTGGGCCAGCGTCTGCTCTCATTTGACCTTGCGAGCTTGCATGGGTCAGCAGCTAGCTCCCGTCGCTTCCCGCTGTCCCTCGTAGTCGTACCTACACCTCACCCGCGCCTGGGCAGTGCTGCTGCACATGAGGAGAGAGCAGAGAGGGGAGGGGCTGCTTCTCAGTCACAGAACAGAAGAGAGAGGTGACTGTTTTGGCGACCACAAGAGAGAAATCCTCGATATGATTTTTTTAATTTTCAAAATATGTCTCTGGCATGGTTCAAAGGGCCGGTCCAAATGTGGGGTCGGGCCGTAGTTTGGGGACCCCTGATTTATGTGAATAATGGTTCACATCTTTCATACTATTAACTGTTTAATAAGCAGGGTACTTAACTTCTGTTAAACAGGAAGGCGTGAAATAAATGAAAAATCCACTTAGAAGATAGGCATACACTGATGACAGAAAGTACTGTCATCTCACTCACTGTCTTACTCACTCTGCAACAAAAAGATTGGCTCAGACAAATGCACTGAGCTTGAGGACTTTATGCTGAACTTACAACTTCTGGATGTAAATCCACAACATTAACACTATGCAGTTTAAATTTGCAGTCCCACTTTCTCTGCCCCCATCTCATGTGATGCACACTAAAACACTCATAAGACCACGCTCTACATCCGCTTTGATCCAATTAACTCACTGTCAAATGTGAACCACTTTGATAATTAGTGCAGAGTTTTAGTGATAAAGCTGCAAGTGTGTCACCTTCCAGAACTGGGACACTTTAAACTACAGGGGCTAATGGGAACACTCACTGTCAGCATGAGACACACACTCACTCACGTGTTAACATGACAGTCTAGTTAAAATAATTTTCAGGCCAAATTATTTAACACACACACACACACACACAGAGAGAAAGATAGACTCTTTCTCTCTGTGTTTGTGTGTGTGTATGTGTGTGTGTGTGTGTGTGTGTGTGTGTGTGTATTTCTGATGTTGTGGGGACATACATCCGTTACACACTCACATTGTGGGGACTCCTTCCGTTTCGTGATTAAATGCAACTCCCTGTTAAATAAACCACGTTAATTGTTACATTTTAGGGGAAATACTTGGTTAAAGGTGTGTGTGTGTGTGTGTGTGTGCACGTGATCAGGGTGCATTTGGAATAAATTGCCTATCTAAGGAGGAGAGGGAGTAATGAGCACAAGTGAAACTAGCAGATACAGTCCATCACCTTTTCATTGCTTCATTTCACACACACACACACACACACACACACACACACACACACACACACACACACACACACACACACACATACACAAGTGATGAGGGCACTGTGACATATTGATTGGCACAGCTCCTCCTCGACTAACTAGTTCATCAGTTCATCACAAGCTCTGTCATCTATTTATTTTCTGCCTCACTGGTGCTCATTCTGTCTCCTTAACAGTGCATAATAATTTAACAATAAGGATTTAGGATTAGGACTCATGCATTGTCCCCCATTAATCTATCAGATTGTTTCATGTTGTTGTTGCTACATCATTTCATCAATGTCATTTCCCACAAACATAAAGCAGGACACTTGTGGAGTTTAGCCCTGTATCAGAGCTTTGGGCTAATACTGCTCTCTGCTGGATTACATTTGTATCACAAGATGTCTGTCAGGGCTAATACATTAAATGTGCGGCAATAAATGCCCATCAATTTCCTTCTCTGGTGGGTCTCACTTGTATGAGGATTGTAGTTGTATGGGCTCTTTTATGGGCTACTTTTATAACCGTCTCACAACTCCATGAACACATACACATCCAGGTGGTAGGAGATTACTATGTTTTTCAGTAACTGCATTCACATTTAAATTCAATGGTACACTTTGGAGGTAGTTTAGTACAGTGGTTTCCAACCTCACTGTTGGGACCAATACAAGGGGAGAAAAGCAATAAAACAATTTCTGCTAGACAAAGGTTTTCATGTGTTCCTCCAGTCGACTTACTGACCAATTGACTTCTTTAGTGCTCTGAATTTTTTTTAAAGTAAAACACAACAACAAAATCCCTTTGGTTGAACTGGTCAAAAGTGGTAGACATATCAAAATGGGGATGATGGTGATGAGGTCACACTGGTTATGTGTACAGTGTTGTAGTTGTAGCTTGTAACTAATTCTTAAGAATGGCTCAAACCAACACATGTGCTGCATGATGAGGCCCTGATAACTGAATTGTGAGGTGGTGAAAAGGTGGTGTTTTTGTTCAGCCTCAGGAATCTATCTTCTCATCATGTCTGGTTTGTTATCACTGGTTGCATCTGCACACACACACACACACACACACACACACACACACACACACACACACACACACAATGGCCCTTCCACGTGCTGAAGTCACACCCTTTGTCTGAAATAGATATATGAAGAAATGTGGCACTAGGTTAGAGGGGATGATATTGGCCAGCATCCAGACTCCCTCTGCAGGGCTAGAAATGTATAAAGGTTATATGAAGTCTATAAAAAATAGAAGAGAAAAACATTGTTTGGTGACTGGGATGTTCAAATCCTGAGCTCCTTGTGTTTTTATATAAACAGTTGTGTACTTTTACTTTTAAAGACAAACACATAGTCCACAGATCATTCACTGTGAATTGTTCAAACCAGAGAAACCTCCAGAAGGCTGGCCACATAAAGACAACCATTAGTAATGAGGAATGGTCATGTGTTTAACATAAGCTATCCAAAGTCAGTATTAAAAATAAGACTTGTTGTTGCCCCACTGTTGGCCTTCACTAGAACAAATCCAAACACTACTTAAACACAGGAATGCAGAAAGATTACTCTTGATCCCAGAATAATATAACCAAACAAACCACTGTCAGTCCCAGACTGACTTATTTGAAGACATGCCCATTCTATTATACATAGCTTACTGTCTCTGCAGGGTAAGGTAAAAAATAAATATCACTACCCTGACTTTGTCTCACATGTCTCTCAGCAGTAGATCATGTGCTTTGCTAAGGCTGACCAACAGTATAAGCTTTGTTACCAAAATATACTGTAGGCTCCCTATTAGAACCAACATGATCAAGATGTGTTATGGAACCACAAGAAAGGCGCTTTGATACCACAGATTGAAAATGAAAGTCATCACTGTAGTATAGTTTTGTGTTTTGTAGTAGTTTGAAATGTGATTCCATCGGATTTCTACAGATGTGTCTCAATTTGGACACTCTGGCCACTGGCCAGGAAGATTGTAATGCATTTTTTTGCTTGTGATACTCGTGACTTTTCTCATGTGTAGAGAGCATTTGATCATTTCTCAAATGTTTATAATTAGCATGTCAAAACACCATGTTCACTTTAAAAGGATTAGAATTAAAGACACCAATTGTATGTCAGACAGTCAAGAAGAGGATCAGGTTTGGACTACATCAACAGATATACACTTCCACACTGATTAAAGATTAGTTGTTGAGATTAGTTAAGAAAGCTACATCCTCAATCGTCATTGTCACATTAACAGATTCCTCTAATAAGCCAGTAAAGGTCTAGGAACCCATACGATTAATTAAACCTAGCCCTGACTCATACCTTCATAGACAAATGTTAGTTCAAGTGCTTACAAAGAAAGAACTGTGCATGAATTACCACTTCATATTTGTCAGCACATTGTCCAAATACACTTTCTCTTACCTATAGCAGACAAAATACTGGAATATCTAGTAAGTGTTTGTAGAGCAAACAGTTTATCATACTTTTATTTTTAGACCTGGGCTTAGTTTCATTTTTGCTGCACATTTCACTCCATGCATTTGAATATCACTGATCTTTTCAATGCTAAAGAATAACGTGCTGCCCAAATATCATTTAATGCAGATAAAAGACTATAGTTTTTGTTGTAGTCACAATGTTAATATTTGGAGACCAAAAGATCATATTGCGCTCTTGGGAGATTGTAAGTACAACTATAGAATAAAGTTTGGAAAGGGATCGATAATTCTCTTAATCATCATTCCATTTCACATTTTACCTGCTAATTGCTGTTTGTACACATATAGCACATACTGTAAACTGTAAACCTATTCTGTAAAGCAATATAAAAGAGTTTACATCAAAGTCTGTCCTCCGTGAAGTAAAAACAAAGATAGTGTGTGTCTAAGTGTATAGATGGAGGCTCTATTGGTTGCTTTAAAACTCAACATTTTCCTCAGAGCAAAATAAGACTTGCAGCTTAACTTATTTGGACCAACATTTTAGATGGTGTTGTTGGAAAACTGTAAGGAGAGAAGGCTTTGTGAAGAAATCAGTTAGCAGCCAGACAGCTCCATCCTGCACCAGCTCATTCTGTTTAAAAACGATAAATATTGACTTATCTGCTGGTTGATTTATGTGTTGCACTCTTGCAATGCCACAATCACTGAACGCAATGCTGTTTCACTGACAGTAAACACATGGATGGACCCAGATAAATATAAAATATGTTTCTATGTGTTACTATGCCAGTGCTGTTAGAACCCTTGCTCATCTGAATTTAAATCCCACAAACTTGTAATGATGCATGATTCCTTGCATTGTAATTGGATGAAATACATAATTAAATACAAATCTGAAACATAAAATTGTCTAGGTGGAACACTCTTCTTCTAGAGAATACATGAATACCATGATCTTTTTTCTCTATTGTAAATGCAAAAGTTTGAAATAACTGTAGGAACAGCAGATCACAGGTTAAATTTGGTTGCAAAGTAAAAAATGTTCATCAGACATTTAACACCGACGCCAGCCAATCAGATCCACTTTAATACTCAGCTGGAGTGCCAGGTAACCAGGCAAAGCGTGGGTGGGCAGTTTTTACTAATTACTTAATTGGTAACCTATCAAGTCTGCTAGGAAGTTTTCTTCAGTTTGTATCATCTTATATGCAAATGACACTCAAAGTGTGTGTTTTCTCAGCCATGTCATATAAGAGGCACCAGAACCACCAGAGCACAGTGTTTACTGTTTCCAGTGTACAGATACTGTCGTGGCTGCACCTGCTCATGGCCGCACTCTATACCCAGGCTACCAGCAACTACAGCATGGTAAGTCTTATACTAACACATACAATATTGATGTTGTGCTGAATGTGTTAGCCTCTGAACCTAAAAATTCTTCATATTGAATCTGTTTACTCAAGTTTGTTTCCTTTCCCTCGTACTTCCCTTCCTTTCTCCTCTCTATTCCTCTATTCTTCCTTCTCTATTTCATCCTCTTCTGTTCTGTTCTGTCCTCCCATCCCCTCTTCTCTTCAGCTGCAACCTTGTACAAACATCACTGAAGTGCTCGAGAGGTACTACCTGTCACCATCTTATGGCATTGAGTTCTGCATTGGTTTTCCTGGCAACTTTGTGGTTGTACTTGGTTACATATTTTGTTTGCAGCAGTGGCAGAGCTGCAACATTTACCTCTTCAGCCTGGCAGTCTCCGACCTAATTTTCCTCTGCCTGCCGCGCCGCCGCGCGCATTCCCTATGCGAACAAACAATCAGAAACCAGTCCATATGCTTGCATTATCAACCGCTATGTACTGCACGTAAATCTTTACTCTTCCATCCTGTTTATGGTTTTGTTAAGCATGGACCGCTTCCTGCTCATAAGATATCCAACACGGAACCACTACCTGCTGAGGCCACAATCAGCCTTCATCTTAACAGGGCTGAGCTGGCTAGCTGTCAATGTGGAAGTTGCTCCAATGATATCACTGATGATCCACGACCTCCAGATCGGAAACTGGAGCCGCTGCAGGGATTTTGCCAGCCTGGAAGGAAACATCAATACATTGGGCTACAGCCTGGGACTAACCCTGATTGGTTACCTTCTCCCTCTGCTTGGACTTTGTGGTTTCTCCTACCAAATTGCACATCTGCTCCGTGTCCAGGAAAGGGCTGTCCAGAACAGGACAACATCATACAAGCGGCCTTTGAGGGTTGTTGTAATGGCTGCAGTCATTTTTCTGGTTCTCTACACTCCATACCATGTGCTGAGAAATGTCAGAATAGCATCTAATGAGGCCTGGGCAGGGCTGTGTACAAAGATGTACATACAGGGCCTGTACATCCTGACCAGACCGTTGGCCTTCTTGCACAGTGTCATCAACCCTGTCTTCTACTTCCTCATGGGTGACAAGTTCAGAGAGCTCCTATTTGCCAAGCTCAGAAAGCTGGGCAGAATGAAAGAGCAGCAAAGAGGGCAAGACTGAAAACAGTTTACACATATCCTTATGAGACACACATCAACATAGTGCAGCCAAACACATGAACCAGCTCGATCTGTACATGTATTTCGTTAAGGTTTTATGCTTTACTTTATTTCTGCTGTTTTAATTACCTCCACCCATGGAGGTTATGGTTTCGGTTCGGCTTGTCCGTTGTTTGTTGGTTTGTTTGTGTGTCAGCAGGATTATGTATAAACTACTGGCACGACTTCATGAAACTTGGTGGAAGGGTGTAGCAAGGAAGCCAAAGAAGAACCTATTTAATTTCAGAGCGGATCCGAATCACGGGGCATTTGTGCTGCATTCATGTGGTGTCAGAATAATTTGCTGTAGTGACCATTTTCACATATATTACATCACATCCAAATAAGTATCACAATATTAGTAGTATTATATAAGTAAATATGTACATATGGGCATAACTTGCACTGTACTGTGATGTTGTTCCACTTTTCTGCTTTAAATGCAAACTAATGCTGACATTTTCACCCAGTAAAAGCCTATTTTACTACTAACATTAAAGGCAGTGATAATGAAGCTGTAGCTCTGGTTTCACTCAAGAACAGAATGGTGTTGTGTGAGACTTGTGAAGTGTTCTAATGTGTGCGCATGTGCATAGTAGTATATCGTTCTTTATCTTAAGATGTAATCCTGCTAATAAGCCCCATTTTTACTAAATGTATCGGTAATATGATTGTGTCTTTTTTGTTTGTAACTTTAACAAAATAGAGTTACTTTCCCATTTAGTCTATTCTCCCCAAGCCTGATTATATGTGATAGAAGACATGTCTGGATATCCATAAAGTGGTACTGATGCAAAGTTAACTTTCATTTTAGTAACAGTGCAAGTAACATAAAATAACTTATAAACTTAAAGATTTATAAACAATTATAACATAAAAATTCAGCTAAAAGCCAGAGCCTATTTTTATATTAATGCACTGTTTAAGCACAAGTATGTATGTGCAGTATGTACCGTATGTGCAGAAAGGTTAATGTTCGTATTCGTACCTGTATTTGTTGAAAAAGCATAACTATTTAGTCAGATGAAACTGGAGGTGGATGTTTTGTCATTTGTACTACTATTTTTGCGATGTTTGTACATATTACTTTTAAATGTAATAAAATATAACTTAACTCAACTAATAATTAATAGCTGCTACTTCTATTTCCGATTGGGAGGTTAATTACTTGTGAGAAAATAAAAAATATATTGAGAGATGCATTGAAATCTATTCTTTTTTCATCTTTAAATATGCATTGTCTTTTAAATAAAAGGTTGATCAGGGTGTTTTGTGTTTTTTTGACAAAAAAGTAAAATTTGAATGCAATGCTTATCAGAAGCCACATCTTACTATTTGGATTCCTGGGCTTTTCATCAGCACCATAAGTCAGTCATACTTTAGATAGACTTCAAATAAAAACAGCTGAATTTCAATTCCATTACAGTACAAGCAATACCAAAAAGTAAAAATAAGGAGAGTCCTAATGGTTTATGATGCATACAATATAACAGCAACATGCAGTTAGAAGACATTTATCACATCATCACCCCATTATTGTCACTTCCCAATCGCTCCTGAGTGATGTTTGCAGGGAGACAAGATACCTATACCAAATATCAATTACGTATATTTTTGTCATTCACATAATAATCCATTCCATGTAGTTGGCTGACTGAATACCTGTTACTTTTACACTTTTAATGAGTGCCAATACCAGTAGTGATGAGCCCACTGTGACATACTGATTGGCACAGCTCCACCCACGACTAACTAGTTCATCAGTTCATCACAAGCTCTGTCATCTATTTCTTTTCTGCCTCATTCTGGTTCTCCTTTTTTTCTGACTCCATTTCCATTTAACAGTGCATACTAATTTAACAATTAGGACTTGCTCTCATGCATTGTCCTCCATTAATCCATCAGATTGTATCTTAACTTTCATACATTATTTTAGTTTGTGTAATCTAACTGTAAGGAGTTTTATTTATGTTGTTGTTGCTACATAATTTTATCAATGTCATTTCCCACAAACATAAAGCAGGACACTTGTGGAGTTTAGCCCGGTATCAGAGCTTTGGGCTAATACTGCTCTCTGCTGGATTACATTTGTACCACAAGATGTCCGTCAGGGCTAATAAATTAAATGTGCGGCAATAAATGCTATTTCCAATTGTTATATAATTCCCAAGATGGTAATTTGCATAGTTGTATGGGCTCTTTTATGGGATACTTTTATACCCATCTCACAAATCCATGAACACATACACATCCAGGTGGTAGGAGATTGCTATGTTTTTCAGTAACTGCATTCAAATTTTAAATTAGATGGTACACTTGGGAGGTAGTTTAGTGCAGTGGTTTCCAACCTCACTGTTGGGACCCCTACAAGGGGTCGCAAGACAGGTCTGAGGGCTTATGACATTAGTAAGCAACAAAAACATTTCTGCTACCTACATAAAGATTTGGTTACACTTTACTTTAAGTTTTCTACATAAGAGTGACATGACACTGTCATGAACGTGTCATAAAACATTATAAACAAGTCATAAACGTTTATGACATAACTCTTTTTTAGTAAGTGTCATTTGGTTTTGTCATGACACGTTAGGGTTAGGGTTCATGTGTCATGACTGTGTCATGACAGTGTCATGTGCGTGTCATGTATTCATTACAGTGTCATGTCACTCTTATGTAGAAAAGTAAAGTGTTACCAAAGATTTTCAGGTGTTCCTCTGGTCTTTTTGTCTTTTCTTCTAACTCACTGGCTTATTTACTTCTTCAACAACAAAATCCCTTTGGTTGAACTGGTCACAGCTTGTAACCTTAATTCTTAAAGGAGAATTCCGGTTGATTTCAACACGTAGCTCTGTTGTTGGTAAATTTGGAGTGCTGTCAGAAGCGAGAGAAACGAAAACAATTGTTGTTGCCTACATCTTATTATCCTTCTGCTACAGTTTGCACCCAGGAGACTGAAACAGGGCACATTTTAAACGTGCTTTTAGCCTCTTAACATGTTCGAAATGTCATTACAATTGCCTGGGTCTATGGCCCTTCCACCCAATACTATGTTCCTGCATTTTCAGGACCGGATTTCTACGACCACATTTCCAGGACCCCAGCTTTTCTTTTTTTAACTAAAGCACCGTCCCGGAGGCTGCATTTTCAGGACTGCATTTCTAGGAGCCTAGTTTTTCAATACACCACCTACCGAATTGGATGACCACAACTGTTTAAAAGGTTCATTCCACCAAAAAGGTAATTTCTGTCCAAATATTAAGTTTAAAAAGGTTTGTACACCCAGATACTACTTGTCTTGCAATTCAACTTGGTTGGTAAGTAAGTTGCATGTTGGGCAATTTGTGTAGCCTAATTAGCAGACTTGGCTCATTAACAGGTAAAATAAAGATATACTTTTTAAAATCAATTTTAATTGAAAACAATAATGTATTAAACACATTTCACAACCCAATTTCCAACAAAGACAAAAAGTTTAATTTTGGCATTTCCACATGATATACAGACAAACAGGAGAATGAAAGTTTTATCAACGATCCCTGCGAGAAAGAGAGACAGAGAGAGATGAGAGAGATGCAAGAAAACAATAGAAATTACATTTGATTAACATTTGACTTTTCCTCTTCAATATTAAAACCCAAATTGTGAAGTAGGTAACAGTAATTTAGTGATCTTCCTTCTTTTCTCTTTTGTTTTTCCAATCGTCTCCTCCACTTCACTGAAATAGTAAGTGAACAACATAATCACTGCTTGGTTAATAAAACCAAGTAACACTTAAAAAAGATGCATTCATTACTTCTTCCTAATTAAGGTATTAAGTAATGTTAGTAAATAGTTGATAAAGATTTCATGACATTATGTAAAAAACCTGTGAAATACCTGTTAATTAACAATTAACGTTAAACATTTCACATACACTGAAGACAGTGAAGACCAACCCTAAGGACAGGCTTTTATCATCTTTTGAAGTTTAATGTGCTGGCTATAATTAATTATTATAGTCATTAAGTTAACAAGTAATATGATACACATAGTTGGGCTTAGCAAATATAGCTAAAACGTTAGGTTTTATTAAACAAATACTTTAGGCTAACAGTTAACAAGCTATCATAAAGTAACAATGATTCTAACATTAAGACTTTAAGACTATTAACGTTCACACTTCTGCCAGACAGCGAACGTTACTTTACTTTAGCGTTAAAAAAATAAAAATAACGTTATTCACAATCAGTAATGTTACTCACACAGGGCTTGATGTGCTCTTCTTCCATTTTTGGTGGAAATGCAGTCCTGTCACATTACTATTATTACCCACTCACTTCCTTGGCAAGACCCGCCTTATAGTTAGGGTCCGAGAATTGTGGTCCTGAAAATAGAGTCCTGAAAGGGCAGCCTCTGGAACTGCAGCTACATGCTACTCCTTCCACCTGCTGAAGTCACGCCCTTTGTCTGAAATAGAGATATCAATCAATCAAAAAAAATCAATCAAAATTTATTTATATAGCATTTTACAAAAACCAGCAGGTATCCAAAGTGCTTAACATCAGAAACACATATCATACAATAGAAAAAATGAACATAGAAAACAGTAAAATCAGAAAAGGTTACACAGAAACAAAAGAATGAAATTGTCACACCACTGCTACGTATAAAAGGCCAGACGGAACAGATACGTTTTGAGTTTGGACCTAAAAAAAAGATATGAAGAAATGTGGCACTAGTGGGCATTAGAGGAGATGATATTGGCCAGCATCCAGACTCCCTGTGCAGGGCTAGCAATTCATAAAGGTTATATGAAGTCTATAAAAAATAGAAGAGAAAAACATTGTTTGGTGACTGGGAGGTTCAAATCCTGAGCTGCTTGTGTTTTTCTCCTTTACTTCCATCATTTACTAAATACTGCTTTACTATCAGTCACTCTTAATCATTTTCAACTGCCAAATGCTGTAAATGTGCATTCAGTAAGTCGTCATATTTGACCTATAATTCTACAAAAGTAGAGTATTTTCACTTTCTTTCTGTAACATATTTGGTTACACTTTACTTGAAGGTATCTACATAAGAGTGACATGATACTGTCATGAACGTGTCAAAAACATTATAAACAAGTCATAAACGTTTATGGCATAACGCTTCTTTTAGTAAGTGTCATTTGGTTTTTGTCATGACAAGTTATGGTTAGGGGAAGGGTTAGGGTTAGGGTTCATGTGTCATGATAGTGTCATGACAAGTGTCATTTCACTGTTATGTACCTTCAAGTAAAGTGTTACCACATATTTTTTATAGAAATAAAAGGTTCAGATGCATACAAAATAAAAACAGCTGTGCACCACTGGTCATTCACTGTGAATTGTTCAAACCAGAGAAACCTCCAGAAGGCTGGCCACATAAAGACAACCATTAGTAAGGAGGAATGGTCATGTGTGATATAAAAAAACAATAACCTTATTGCAGCACTTGCTGTGACGATGCTGATATTTTGTCTATGTGGTCTGCCACCAGAGGGCACTCTTATTATATAAAATTAAAAACACTTTCATAGTACAAAATTAAAAAAATATTAAGGGGAGTATCGGATATCTTATCAACGGAAAGCATCTTCTCTTCCCTCTTCCTGAAATTAAAAATGTGCTGAACTCTGTTATGAACAAAGTGAGAAAAGACAAGAGGAGGCAAACATTATTAACATATAACAAAGTATTTACAAAAAACAAAGATAAGTGTCATTTGTATTTAAAATTAAACGTAAAATCAAAAGTAAATAGTAATGTTTTACATCTGTGTCCTCTAATCAACCTAATGTCTCATGTAAACTATACTCCCTGTCTGAACCACCGAGATCCTACTGACTTGAATTGATGGAAGACACAGGAGAGCACTGCCTGGAGTTTTCGGTGGTTGATATTGGACAGACATTTGTTTTGTGTAATCTGGAGCATGGCCAGGTTTTATCTTATTTAATGATTCACAGATGATCACACATGCTTTATAAATCATATACCAAAGGTTACTTTAAAACTTTAACATAAGCTATCCAAAGTCAGTATTAAAAATAAGACTTGTGTCATTGCCCCACTGTTGGCCTTCACTAGAACAAATCCAAACACAGAAATGCAGAAAGAGTACTCTTGATCCCATTGATATAACCAAATAAACCACTGTCAGTCCCAGACTGGGGATTTTAAAGATATCCCCATTTTATTATACCTAGCTCACGGTCTCTGCAGGGTAAGGTAAATATAAATATCACTACCCTGACTTTGTCTCACATGTCTCTCAGCAGTAGATCATGTGCTTTGCTAAGGCTGACCAACAGTGTAAGCTTTGTTGCCAAAATATACTGTAGGCTCCCTATTAGAACCAACATGATCAAGATGTGTTATGCAACCATAGGAAAGGCGCTTAATACCATAGATTGAAAATGAAAGTCAACACTGTAGTATAGTTTTGTGTTTTGTGCTCCAGTGATCCAAAGCAAAGTGAACTAGAACTGCAAGCAGTTATGACGGGGTCCAAGCCTCCCGGCGCCAGTTGCCCACGACGCCAGTCGCCCCCGACGACCCGGGGAGCACGAGAAAGCGTACCCAAAGCGTAAAGGTGGGGAGGCAAACGTCAGGAAATATCGAGAGGTGTGAGCCGCAAGGTCTGCGGTACATTTCCGTTGCAAATATGCCAGAGCCCTAAAGGATTTTTGACAACCTCTGCTCCGTATGGTTTTATTTTCTATAAAAGCTTGTAAAACATCAACCCTGTTGTCCATAGTCAATCTATGAACATCATTTCTTTTCAGGAAAAACTGGTCTGGAATATTTGTGCTGCAGTGAGGTCACTTGAATGTTAAAAAGGTTGTAGGACCATAAAGACAAATGGAGCCTGTTTAGTTCCCTTTCAAATGGTGCCCCATTTGTAAGGAACATGCATTTGTGGGATGAGCAGCAGAGCTCAGTATGTGGGTTGCGCCCATGAAAAATTTGCCAAATCGTCTCTGACAATGCCAAACAGCTTTTCTTTGCTGTTGCTACTGACTCTTGTTTTGAGCTTCTGGTATCCCCAGGTGCTGACAATCAGGTGCCTTATTCTGCAACCAGTGGCCATCCCATATCTCCACAGTCTGGGACCAAACTCTATCCTCCAAGGTGACAAAGCTCATCCCCACAGAGCGGGGTTTATCAGAAACAACACTGTAAATCTACAGTGTTGTGCACGTTGTGGTTAAAGCCATGGGATAAGTGTGTAGAGTTTTGAAAACTGTGTTCAAGCAATGAAAAACAAACTAGAGTTTGGTCCACATGAACTGCTGCTGTGCAGACTGTAGTTAGCGTTTTGCACATGTGACTCCAGTTGTGCCCACTGTAGTTTAGCAATAAAAAAAACTGTAATATAGCGATGAATAATATTTTAGACAGATGGCCACCAAGGAGGTCAGGGTCTCCTAACTCTGTGTTAAATTGTCTCATGGATAAATTTGACCTGGTTGATGTTTGGAGGGAACAGTTCCCAAAGACAATCCAGAATCGACTACTGGTTACTTTCCAGATGTTTAACGAGGAACAACATTTCAGTCAATATCAGTAACACTCCACTGACCTATCACAAAGCGATTTACCTCTCAATAACTCTGTCCTCGGATCAGTCCTCTGGCCCAAAAGCCTCATTTTGGAAACTTAATAGTTCCCTCCTTGAACATGATCAGGTCAAACAAAGAGTCAAAGACTTGATTGAAAACTTTTGGAATAAAGCAAACTCTCAGAAAGCTTATGGGACAAACTGGGAGCTCCTAAAATATGAGTTGGGAAAGTTTCTCAGGAGGTTTGGTGGTGATCTGGCCAAGAACAGACGAGCAGCTGAAGACGAGGTTATTAAGAAGCTAGCGTTTCTTTCAAAACAAGAGTCTTTATCTAATGAGGAAAGATGTGAATATACGAAATTACAAAATAAATTTGATGACATCTAAAGCATTAAATCAAAAGCTAAGGGAGCCTATATAAGGTCAAGGAAACGATGGATGGAGGAGGGTGAGCAAAACTCAGCCTACTTCTTTAGACTTGAAAAGAGTAAAAATGTATTGGCTACTGTAGATCAAATTAAAGTGGAGGGGAAAATTATTAAAGATCCAAGAGAGTTAGCCATCCATTGCTATAATTTCTATAACAATCTATACACATCTAATTACTGCGAGGTAACAACTAAGTCATTTTTGGACTCTATCAGCCACTGTAGACTTATATCCCCAGAAGACAGAGACTATTGTGATGATAGCATTGCCCAAGAGGAGGTTTTGAAGGCGATTAAAAATCTCAAAAACAACAAGAGCCCAGGGTGTGATGGTATAACTGCTGAATTATACAAAATGTTTGATGAATTACTAACTCCCTTTCTGGTAAAGGTTTTCTCAGAGAGCTTAGAGAAAGAAGCTCTTCCAACAACTATGACGCAGGGTGTTATCACATTGATCCCGAAACCAGGCAAGGACAGAAACTGTCTAGAGAATTGGCATCCTATCACTCTCTTAAATAATGATTACAAAATTGTCTTAGTCTTCATCATCATCATCATCCTTAGTCAACTGGCTGATGACACAACCATCTTCCTGAGAAATGCCTCCCAGATTCCCCCTGCAATAGAGCTGATCAGAGTATTTTCACAAGCGTCAGGTCTCAAATTAAACTTAAGAAAATGTGAACTAATGGCAGTTAAAGAATGTGATGTTTCAACTATATGTGATATCCCTGTGAAGGATCAGGTTACATACCTGGGAACAATAACAACTAAAGACCACAATACAAGAAGTCTAATAAATTTTAGCCTTATCATTGAAAAAACTAAAAAGAAACTAAATTCTTGGCTACAAAGAGACTTATCCTTGAGAAGAAGAGTGTTACTGACAAAAGCAGAGGGAATTTCCAGACTTGCTTATTTGGTGGCCTCTTTGGATGTTGATTGTGGGGTATCGAAAATAATTGACAATATGTTGTTTAATTTTGTGTGGAAAAACAAAACTCACTTTGTCAAAAAGTCTGTAATAATGAACACAAATCAGTATGGGGGCTTAAATTATTTGGACTTCACAACTTTAAGCAACGCCTTCAAAATCAACTGGCTCAGACAATTCTTTAATAATCCAACATTGCTATGGAATTTTATTCCTAACTATATTTTCTCTGAAATCGGTGGCCTGAATTTTCTGTTATTATGCAATTATAGTATTGGCAAACTCCCAATCAAACTGTCCAATTTTCGTAAACACATGCTTTTGGCTTGGTCTCTCTTATTTAAACATAACTTCTCACCTCATCGGTATTACATTTGGCATAATAACGACATTCTCTTCAAAAACAAATCTGTATTTTTTGAAAACGGGTTCAGGAATAATATTTTATTGTTGGCCAACTCTATGACACGAATGGCAGACTATACAGTTATTCAGAATTTTTGCGGAAATTTCAAATTCCTGTTTCGGTCAAGGAGTATGCAATTGTCTTTGATGCAATTCCCTCTGGAATCAGAATGCTGCTGGGAGGCATTAACCCATGGCCACTGACTCACAATATGGATTTATCTGATACTGCTGTGGGGAAGTTATGCTTTTCCGTAGTGTGCCGGACTAAAAATAAAACAATTAGAACTTAAGCTCTGAAGACTGTGCATATATGCTCAACACTTGTGACATCACATGACTGAATGATAATGTTCTATAGCTATGATTGGAACTCTCCTAACTGTAATGATGCTATGGACTGCTTGTTGATCGGCCTTGCTGGACTTTGCAGACTCCCTTGGATATGAGTGGCAATGTATTTATTTTGTAGTGGTATGTATGTGTATCTTTGTGTTGTTTGTAACTGCAAATGCTCTCAATAAATGAATAAAAAAATCAATAAAAAAAAAAAAATCCTCAGAATGATCAAAAACAGGAAAACAGAAACATACAGGAAATATACAAAACAGGAAAGAGAAATAGAAATATACAAACAGGGAACAGAAATCTAAACAATCCCAACGGAAATATCCTACAACCACAACACTCCAAAAGACTGTATGTTTCTACTAGTTATAATTATAAAGTTATTAAGTTATGAATCAGAAGTGCCGTTTGGCGTACGACGCTCTTGACCTCAGAAGGGGTAAAAAGGCCCAAACTGGTCTACGTTGACTATAGCGCCCCCTAATGGCGGATCTTTACCAAATTTGGTACAGAGCCTCAGAGCGCAATGCCAAACAAGCATCACAAGTTTCGTGTTGATAGCATTTACTATGGCAGAAATGTTGCATATGCAAATTTCCCATTTAAATGCATTAAATTATTGGCCAAAACACATAAACGTTGATTATGGCGCCCCCTAAGGGCCGATCTTCGTCAAATTTGGTACAGAGCATCGTCATGGGATGTTGAACAATGGTATCAAGTTATTTGCTGATAACATTTAATTTGGCCGAGATATGATATGATATGTGTGTGGTAGCTAGCTAGGACAATTAGTTTAGTTTAAATGCGCTTTAATGTAACAAAATTCTTTTAATAACTTTTGATCAGGTCCATCTGTAGATGCTATGTACCAGGTTTCGTGCACACGGCCTAGGACGAGTTCGATAAAGTTGGTTTTGTTCATTGCGCGATATTGCGAAAAAAGGGGAGTGGCCTATATCATGTGATTCCGCTTGATTCAAGGAACACGTGGATGTAAGGTTTTCTAATGTGCGATGTGTAATGTGGGAGTTATAGGCAAAAACACATTTGACTTCATTATAGCACCACCTAGTGGTCCACATGTGTAATATTTAGTAAGTGAGGTCAATTACCCATTTTACATCTACCCTGTTCATTTAAAGTTATTTAAAGTGGTAAATCCAAACGTGGGTCCCATAGGCCACGCCCACTTTGACCAATCAGTACCCTACTGGAGGGGTGGCCTCAGGAGTGGCCCTAGATGGTACCCTCCAAATTTTGTAAAAATCGGATGAGCCGCACACATTTTCGTAAAATGTGTGGGGCCCGTCCAAAGGGTCATGGCAAACAAGAATCTAAAGTTTTGCATTGATAGTATTTATTTTGGCCAAGATTTGGCAAAGTAAGTGTTTTCATAGTTAGCTACACAAATTTGTTTGTGCGTAATATGCGCAAGTTTATCAAAATTCTTTTAATAACTTTTTGTCAGGTAGGTCTGGTGATGCTACTTGCCAAGTTTCGTGCAGATCGGTTGCAAGGTCTAGGAGGAGATAAATCGTGATTTTTTCATACGTAAAAGTCTAGGCGGAAATGGGCGTGGCCTATATCACAGGATTCAGTGGATCCAGGGAACGCGTGGATATATGGTTGTTGAATGTCCGGTGTACGGTGTGGGAGTTATAGAGCCAAGCGCGTTTTTTTCTTTCTGCTATAGCGCCACCTAGTGGTGGAAGTGGGTTAATTGTTGCGCCTGAGGTCCTTGCGGAGTTTTCGACCAGTCCTGAAAATGGCACCCCCGCAACATGTACGGTTTAGGCTGTAGCGGGAGTTTTAGGCGGAGAAGAAGAATAATCCTTTGAAAAACAATCCACAGCCCTGCTGTGCGAACGGCGTAGCTTTGCTACCGCCGGTTCTTCCAGACTCGGGCTTGGACCCCTAATAAGGCCTTGTTCAGTCTGACAGCCCAAATCCGTTTTTTGAAATATCCAGATGGTATCCAGATTGATTTTAGAAAGTCTGGACAGCAAAAATCCAAATGAAATGAAATTTTTGCCAATCCAAGCCACATTAATGCGATTCCATCGGATTTCTACAGATGTGTCTCAGTTTGGACACTCTAGCCGCTGGCCAGGAAGATAGTAATGCATTTTTTTGCTCATGATACATAATTGACGTTTCTCACGTGAACATTTGTCAGATGTTTATAATCAGCATGTCAAAACACCATGTTCAATTTAAAAGGATTAGAATTAAAGACACCAGTTGTATGTCAGACAGTCAAGAAGAGGATCAGGTTTGAACTGCATCAACAGATATACAGTTCCATTAGTTGCTGAGATTATTTAAGAAAGCTACATCCTCAATCGTCATTGTCACATTAACAGATTCCTCTAATAAGCCAGAAAGGTCTAGGAACCCATACGATTAGTTAAACCTAGCCCTGACTCATCCCTTCATAGAAAAATGTTAGTTCAAGCACTTAAAAAAGAAAGAACTAAGCATGAATCACCACTTCCGATTTGTCAGCTCATTGTCCAAATACAAATATCTTACCTATTCCAATGACCAGGCAATGACAAAGTGAGATAGACAAAATACTGGAATATCTAGTAAGTGTTTGTAGAGCAAACAGTTTATCTTACTTTTATTTTTACACCTGGGCTTAGTTTAATTTTTGCTGCACATTTCACTCCATGCATTTGAATGATATCAATGTAAAAAGAATATCAGTCTTTTCAATGCTAAAAAAGAATATGTTGCCCAAATATAATTTGATGCAGATGACATAATGCTGCAATGCAAAGACTCTTTCCTAACTATATCCATGACCAGTTTTTTAAGCCAAAATAGCTCCCATTTACCCTATAAAAAATATGTCCTGCCCAGTGAACTACAGTTTTAGTTGTTGTCACAATGTTAATTGGTGTATGTGCCCATACTATTAACAAACTATTTTTGAAATCTTTAATCTGAATGAACAGCTAGTGTTTTGGTTTTTTTTGAAAAAATATTTTCTTATATAATATTTCTTTCAAAGCCTTGAAAGAGCAACTAGCAATTTAAGCACTTTGAGCTTATGCTTTAAGTAGTTCACAACATGTATGCAGAACGACAGTGACAAGTTGTTCGGTAACAACTTCCTGACTCAAGAGGTATGGCAGCAGTGCTACCCAAAAATAAATCACAATGCTGAAGAAAATGTGCTAATGTGAAACTACGTGTGAGGCCAACACAGGAACTAAATGGGTTTGTGTTGACTGAAATAAATAAGGAACCTTTAAAGAGCCTGTGGAAAGTACCATTGACAGAAATAAATTGCTAGTTTACAAGAAATAGAGTGATTGAGCCTGTAGTTCATTATCTTATCTGATCTTGCAGACGCTGTCATCATTAGAAAATTTCCAAATAGAAACCAAAAGGGAAAGTATATAAATGCTCAAATTTAAAGAAGTTGTTAGATTAAAAGTCAACGCTACTGGAGGGGACACTGCATTAACACTGCTCAAAGCTAATAATTTCCCTGAAGACGGAATATTCTAGTAAGCAGAGGAAAGAAAAGAAATATTGCAAGAAAAAGAGAAGTAAAGCCCGAAATGGCTGCTTGGATAGCGAGCCTCAAGAAAAAATAATGCTACCAGAAAATGTTTATGAAAAGTCTTGTGGCTTTTGTCTGTTTTACCTGCTTTCTTTTGCAGTACAGTTTTTTCTCCTTTTTTGAGACCAAGAAATCGTATTCAGCTCTTGGAAGATTGTGAGTACAACTATAGAATAAAGTTTGGAAAGTGATCGATAATTCTCTTAATCATAATTCCATTTCACATTTTACCTGCTGATTGATGTTGGTACAGTTTCCAGTGTACAGATACTGTCGTGGCTGCACCTGCTCCTGGCTGCACTCCATACTCAGGTTACCAGCAACTACAGCATGGTAAGTCTTATACTAACACATACAATATTGATGTTGTGCTGAATGTGTTAGCCTCTGAACCTAACATTTCTTCCTACTGAATCTGTTGTTGAAAATTGTCACAATTCCAAATCATAGAACACTGTTTTCAATTCTATATACTCACGTTTGTTTCCTTTTCCTCTTACTTCCCTTCCTTTCTCCTCTCTATTCCTCTATCCTTCCTTCTCTATTTTGTCCTCTTCTGTTCTGTTCTGTCCTCCCATTCCCTCTTCTCTTCAGGTGCCACCTTGTACAAACATCACTGAAGTGCTCGAGACGTACTACCTGTCACCATCTTATGGCATCGAGTTCTGCATTGGTTTTCCTGGCAACTTTGTGGTTGTACTTGGTTACATATTTTGTTTGCAGCAGTGGCAGAGCTGCAACATTTACCTCTTCAGCCTGGCAGTCTCCGACCTAATTTTCCTCTGCACACTGCCACGTCTCGCGTACCTCTATGCAAATGACCAATCAGAAACCAGTCCCTATGCTTGCATTATCAACCGCTATGTTTTGCACGTAAATCTTTACTCTTCCATCCTGTTTATGGTTTTGTTAAGCATGGACCGCTTCCTGCTCATAAGATATCCAACACGGAACCACTACCTGCTGAGGCCACGATCAGCCTTCATCTTAACAGGGCTGAGCTGGCTAGCTGTAAATGTGGAAGTTGCTCCAATGATATCACTGATGATCCACGACCTCCAGATCGGAAACTGGAGTCGCTGCAGGGATTTTGCCAGCCTGGAAGGAAACATCAATACATTGGGCTACAGCCTGGGACTAACCCTGACTGGTTACCTTCTCCCTCTGCTTGGACTTTGTGGTTTCTCCTACCAAATTGCACATCTGCTCCGTGTCCAGGAAAGGGCTGTCCAGAACAGGACAACATCATACAAGCGGCCTTTGAGGGTTGTTGTAATGGCTGCAGTCATGTTTCTGGTTCTCTACACTCCATACCATGTGCTGAGAAATGTCAGAATAGCATCTAATGAGGCCTGGGCAGGGATGCAGCCGTGTACAAATATGTACATAGAGTGCCTGTACATCCTGACCAGACCGTTGGCCTTCTTGCACAGTGTCATCAACCCTGTCTTCTACTTCTTCATGGGTGACAAGTTCAGAGAGCTCCTATTCGCCAAGCTCAGAAAGCTGGGCAGAATGAAAGAGCAGCAAAGAGGGCAAGATTGAAAAAGTCTACACATATCATATCATATATCATCATATGAGACACACATCAACATAGTGCAACCAAACACATGGACCAGCTCGATCTTTACATGTATTTTTTATGTATATATGTATATTTCTGCTGTGTTTTAATTACCTCCACCCATGGAGGTTATGGTTTCGGTTCGGCTTGTCCGTTGTTTGTTGGTTTGTTTGTGTGTCAGCAGGATAATGTAAAAACTACTGGAACAACTTTTACCCAGTAAAAGATTTTCTTGTTTTTTATGAAGCTGTAGCTCTAGTTTCACTCTAGAATGGTGTTGTGTGAGGTTCGTGAAGTGTTCTAATGTGTGCGCATGTGCTTAGTAGTATATCGTTCTTTATTTTAAGATGTAATCCTGCTAATAATCCCCATTTTTATTAAATGTATCAGTAATATGAGTATTTTTTATTGTAACTAACAACATACAGTTACTTTCCATGTTTACAAAGTAAAGTAACATACAATATCTTATAAACATAATTGAAGATGTATAAACAATTAATAATAATTAAATTAAAGGCCAGAGCCTATTTTTATATTAATGTGCTGTTTAAGCATGAATATATATCTGCAGATAGGTTGTTGTTCGTATCTGTCTTTGATGAAAAAGCATATTTATTTGTAGTCAGATGAAACTGGCGGTGGATGTTTTGTCTTCTACTGTTGTCTTGTACTTCTATTTTTTGGATGTTTGTGATTTATAGTCTGCCTTGTACTGTATTACTTTTAAATGTAATAAAATATGACTTAACTCAACTAATAATAATGGCTGCTACTTCTATTTTCTATTGGGAGGTTAATTACTTGTGAGAAAATAAAAAATATATTGACAGATGCATTGAAATCTATTTTTTCATCTTTAAATATTCATTATCTCTTAAATAAAAGGGTGATCAGGGTGTTTTGTGTTTTTTGACAGAAGACTACAATTTGAATGGAATGCTGATCAGAAGCCACCTCTTGCTGTTTGGATTTCTTGGATTTGCATCAGCACCATAAGTCAGTCATACTTTAGATAGACTTCAAATACAAAGTGTTGAATTTCAATTCCATTACAGTACAAGCAATACCAAAAAGTTTCCTAATGGTTTATGATCTAATACAATATACAGTAACAGCAATATCCATTTAGAAGACATTTGTCACATCACCCCATTATTGTCACTTCCCAATCCCAATGTTGAGCAATGTTGTGTATGTTTGTGGGGAGAGACAAGATAAGAGCCTATACCAAAAATGTTAGATTGTTTCCAGTGAGATAAGAGTTTACATAGTGACTTTGCTGTTGTAAACATTACTGTTGCTGCTCTACAAATATCATTTAGCCTAGTTATATTCAAAATATACATATGAAATACGTACTACCGGCACATACGGGTACTTCGCTACTTGCCGGTAGTATGTATGCATAGCTAATATGCAGATCACAATATTAAACAATGTTATTGCAGATGGCAGATTTTCCTCATATCGTGCAGGCCTAGACATTTTTTTTCCGATAAGCTTCTCATCGTTTTAGAGAACCAAGATTTATTGTGAAATTTCCTGGATAGTGACAAAGTCTTAGAATAGAGAAGTGAAGGGTTTGTGTAGCATGTTGTATCATGTTAGTTTTAGTAGTGTGAATGTGTGTATTTGCAAAGTATGCATGTGTAATAGTGTCAGCCCTGAGTTCCTACACACACAACCTCCACCACCGCTACAACAGCAAATCAATTCTCCTTTTTCCTCTTGCCTTTCACATTCAGAGTGAAACACATTTCACAGGTTTGAAACGCAAACATTAAATAAAAATCAGAGGAATGAAAAGCTCAGTTTTTTTCTATATTTCTCTCTCTTTCCTGAATCACATCAATAACTTAAGACCTGCAATTACAAAATCATTCCATCCCCATCTTAAAAAAAAAAACAACTTCCACTGTGGAAATAGTATTGTAGAATGGTCAGTCAGTGGCTCGTTAGGATATTTTTATAAAGCTTGTTTATGGTTTTGGTTGGTTTCGTTTATTGAAATTGTCTAATACCTACTTCCATTAATGTTTTTCTAAAGTGATAATTACCTAGAAGTCTTAGCTCTAAGAAAGCCTGCTTAATATTGGACTGTCAATGATCTTTTGATGCATATTTCGACCTGAATCCCCATTAACCACACTTAACTTCATCAGGCATTAATACAACAGATAGGGTCAAGTGCTTTCTTTCAGCCATGACTAATCACACCTCATTCAGTTTACATTGGCATCTCTGCTGGAATGAGCAAAGAAAATAAGCAAGGGTGAAATATTGGGCTGCGTTCTGTGTGCGTTTCACGTTTCATAATAAAAAAGTGTAGAGTGCAGTAGAGCGAGAACGAGAAAAAGCAGCAGAAAAGTTTAAATAAGGATAAATACGAAACCTAAAGGTCTAGCTATATTACCTATAAAGTGACATCCTAAGGTGATATATTTTTGGGAAGATATTGCAATTCAGACGTGGCCATTGAAGCAACAAAATCATTACAGGGCACTTGGGGCCAGATGCACTAACGCTTTTGCGCCCACTTTCAGGCGTATTAGTTTCGCAACGTGCACGTAAAAGCATGGTGAGGTATGTACAAACAGGCCGCACTGAGGTAAAAGCGCAGACTGCCTGTCGCAGGGACTGAAAATGGCAAATTGCGCTTTTCCGTGTCATGTATATGCATTCATGGGGGTGAAGGGGAAAGTGGGAGTATTCCATAAAGAGATAGGAGGGGAAACATAAAGTGCGCCTAATTATATATTCCGCGATATGTACAAAAAACGCACATGAAAGCGCGTCTCTATTTTGCGGTGAAAATTCTCTGCATCTTAAAAGCAGGTGTAAACCAGCCGCAAGCGGGTTTCCTCGCATATGCCTCCTGGTGAAATGGCAGCAGTAATCCGAGCAAGACGAAGACAGGCCAAGGAGACGAGCTGAAAGGATTTTTGCCACAAGGATCACACTTTTTCAGTTGAGTGAACACGAAATCATTAAGCGTTACAGATTGAGCAGCCATGCAATATTACAGTTACTGGAAGAAATCAAAGATGACATCGAGTCTCCGACTCAGCGTTCACATCCCATTCCAGCAGTTGTTAAACTCCTCGCTACATTACAAATATTGGCATCAGGATCATTTCAAACAGTCATAGCATCAGCAGTGGGAATATCGCAGTCTGCACTCAGCCGTATCATAGCACCAGTACTTAACGCTTTGCTACAGCGCACTAGTCAATACATACATTTCCCCACCACTAATGCCGAAATAACACGCATCAAGCAGGATTTCTTTGACATCGTTCCACTCCACCCACATACCAACTGTCCCCCCCGTCCCTCCAGGAACACATTTACAGAAACAGAAAACATACATATTCAATGAATGTGCAAGTTGTATGTGACGCAAACATGGTGATTACAAACATCGTGGCAAAATTCCCCGGTTCTGTCCATGACAGCTTCATATTCCGAAATAGTGCCATATACCAAAGATTGTGCATTGAATGGGGACGTTTCACAGTAAACCTAACAGTTCCCTTGGATATCTAATCTATTTATCTAGCCATCTATCTGCCTGCATTATTACATTATCAAACATCCCATGCATTAATACCACACGTTAATTTCTCTTCAATATATTTTATTTCTGTTCTATATTTTGCTGCAGGTGATGGTGTTGTATGCCCAACAACCATGGCTAATGACCCCATTACACAACTCAACAACAGCGGCTCAGCAAAATTACAACCAGGCACACATTCAGACGAGGGGGGTGATTGAGGGAACATTTGGGGTCTTGAAGAGCCGGATGCGCTGCTTGGACCATACAGGTGGAGCGCTTCTGTATACACCAGAAAAGGTGTGCAAAATCGTCATCGTTTGTTGTATTGTGCACAATATCGCCATTCTCCATGACATACCCCTGGACGTTCCAGAGGACAGGGAGGAGCCACCAGAAGACATCTGTGAGTACATATCGTGCAGAGATATTTTACCTAATGTGAAATAATGCCTTGTTGAAAGGAGTTGTATAAATATTACACAAATAACCCAGACTGAAACAATTGCGTTTTTACAATTTTTTATATGTATAATCTCCCTCTGACAGCTGGTTTATCTGACTGTGTTTGTTCAGACTTCATTTCTCTTTTTCTGAGACTACGCGTCAGCACAGTTGGAGATGGGACAGGTCTGGGTGGCGCAGGTCGAGATGGCACAGGGCTGGGTGGCGCAGGGTTGGAGGTTCCAGTGCAATGATCGTCTTGAGGCAGTTGTTGGTCTCCTGCTGCTGGCAACATCATCTCCTGACAGTTCGCGACATCCCATTAACTGCAACCACAAGGTCTTTTACCTGCTGACTGTCGCGTCTCATAGCCCTGATGGAAATGCCCATCTGCTGCACATCCGACGAAATCTTTTGTAGCGCCCTCATTTGGCCCCTTTGCTCAGTCAAGAGCATTCCATCCAGGTCATCCACCATGTTCATCCTACGTGCGGGTGCAGAGGGTAGAGACGAGGTAGAAGGTTCACATTTAATATCAGCAATGGCATTGGGTGGGTGAATATTATATTTGTATAGATATCAATCTAAAAAATATAAATATATAAAACACAAAGAATCTTAACCATTTAAAATCTAGTCTATCTTAAAGTGATGGTTGGGAGTAATTTCACCATAGGGTCCTTTGCACCATGACCTCGAGCCAAACACCCCCCCAGAAGCTTTTTTCACCTGGGTCGAACATTGGGAGAGTTAGCTAGAGTAGCGTTATCAGCTGAATAGCTTAGCGCAGGGGCTAATGGATCCAGTGATGTATCACGTAAATGACCCCACTAATAATGCCCGAAATGATACCAAACTTCTACACTAGTACAAATAGGTTATTTACTCATAAAACGATGGATTGGAAAGTTTGTAAGTACACCAGAAGTTTATGTAAATAACACTTGCCTGTTGGCTTCTCATCTCTGCTGCTGCTGCTGCTGCTACCTAACGGGCAGTAAGAGTGCTTAGGGCCATCTACAAATTACAACACCGAAAAGAGATGCAACAAAAATATTTATTAATTTAACTTTTTTTTTTAAAGTAAGTGCTGTAGTATAACTAGCAGGAGACAAGTTATAATTGAGGTAAGTTTGGAGACATTACCTTATTTAATCATTAACTTAATAAATATTTTTGTTGCATCTCTTTTCGGTGTTGTAGACAGCCCTAAGCACTCGTCTAACTGCCAGCAGCAGCAGCAACAACAACAGAGAGCAGAAGCCAGCAGGCAAGTGTTATTTACATAAACTTCTGGTGTACTTACAAACTTTCCAATCCATCATTTTATGAGTGCATAACCTATTTGTACTAGTGTAGAAGTTTGGTATCTTTTCAGGCATTATTAGTGGGGTCATTTACGAGATACATCACTGGATCCATTAGCCCCTGCGCTAAGCTATTCGGCTGATAACGCTACTCTACGCTAACTCTCCCAATGTTCGACCCAGGTGAAAAAAGCTTCTGGGGGGGTGTTTGGCTCAAGGTCATGGTGCAAAGGACCCTAGGGTGAAATTGCTCCCAACCATCACTTTAATCTTAACCAGACTTACCTTCATTTTCTAATGTGGTCTCAGCAGTATCGATTCCTTCCACGGCTTCCACCTGTTCATCAACCAGTGTTTGCTGAACAACCTCTTCAGTTGTGGTCAATTTGCGTACTTCTGGGGAACCTGCACCAGTTTTCCTGGCCAGTGCCCTGTTAAATGCAACTTTTTCTTTAGTACACCGTTTAACGTCCTGCCACCTCTTTTTCGCCTCTTCCACCTGTCTGCGGGTGTCGGTGCAGAATTCCAGCCTATTTAAATTTGCTGTAACCTCATAAACAAGCAGATCAACTTTGTTATCGGTAAAACTTTGTTTCCGCTGTTTTGACTGAGGTGGTGGCTGATCCATGATAGAAAAAGAGAGGCCCATTCAATTGCGCTTTTAAATGCGCACAATTTAACAGTATAGTGGGCGGAGAAAAGCGCTGATTACCCGATGAACTGCAGGTTTGGTAAATACGACGTAAGCTGATGTATCACAGCGTGCGCTTTCTGTGGGTTGGCCATGGCGCTGATAACGCTGCGTTCACAAATGTACGTACATCTGGCCCTCCGTCTCTTTATACAAGTGTTTAGGTAGGTTGCTTTATGTTAAACTTATGGTTTCCTAAACAAAGCACTTATTCTTATTCTTATTCTGAGAGTCAAAATTAATGATGAAAATAAATCTGCCTTGACTGGCTTTGGCTTCAGATCTTTCAGCATTTGACCTGACATTACCTTATGAAAAGTTAAACCAAACCCGAGAGAAAATCATGTTATTCAAAGTGCATATTTGCATTAGCAGTATGTGCATGCTTTACTCATGCTTAAACAATCCTATGTGACGAGAGTAATGGTGCACTTTCTAAACTGTATTTAGGTATGCAAAACTACAATATGTTATCAGTATTCAAAGAATCCTCTGCCATAATTCAGTTCATACATTTCCCTGAAGAAGGAATATTCTAGTAAGCAGAGGAAAGAAAAGAAATATTGCAAGAAAAAGAGAAGTGAAGCCCGAAATGGCTGCTTGGATAGCTAGCCTCAAGAAAAAATAATGCTACCAGAAAATGTTTTTGAAAAGTCTTGTGGCTTTTTTTCTGTTTTGCCTGCAACAACCACATTTTCTTTTTGTGCTTTCTTTTGCAGTACAGTTTTTTTTTTCTCTCATTTTTGAGACCAAGAAATTGTATTCAGCTCTTGGAAGATTGTGAGTACAACTATAGAATAAAGATTGGAAAGGGATCAATAATTCTCTTATTCATCATTCCATTTCACATTTTACCTGCTGATTGCTGTTTGTACACATATAGCACATACTGTAAACTGTAAACTAAGCCTATTCTGTAAAGCAATATTAAAGAGTTTGCATCAAAGTCTGTCCTCAGTGAAGTAAAAACAAAGATAGTGTGTGTCTAAGTGCATAGATGGAGGCTCTATTGGTTGCTTTAAAACTCAACATTTTCCTCAGAGCAAAAAAAAAAAAGACTTGCAGCTTAACTTATTTGGACCAACATTTTAGAAGGTGTTGTTGGAAAACTGAGGAGAGAAGAAAGCTTCATGAAGAAATCAGTTAGCAGCCAGACAGCTCCATCCTGCACCAGCTCATTCTGTTTAAAAACGATAAATATTGACTTATCTGCTGGTTGATTTATGTGTTGCACTCTTGCAATGCCACAATCACTGAACGCAATGCTGTTTCACTGACAGTAAACACATGGATGGACCCATCTGACAGATGTAGGTAGCATGTTTGAATATGGATATCTAAAACAATTATTTAAAACACTTAAATTGGGTGTCATATACACAGAGGTGTATAGTCCAGGTGCCAGAAAGTAAAAATCCTGCCATGTTTTTGGATCTGCCTCTACATCTAGAACAGGTGTTTTCACTAACGAGCTCATCTACCTGTTAGAGGAGCTGGTTTAGTGATGGTTGGGACAGCTGCTGGACAGGATTTCTACTTTCTGGCACCTGGACTATACACCTCTGCATATACACTTTGGCAGATTAATATAAAATATGATTTGAATATGAATTGTAATTGGATGAAATACATGTTTAATACAAATCTGAAACATAAAATTGTCTAGGTGGTACATTTCTTCTAGAGAATACATGAAACTATGATCTTTCTTATCTAAAATAAATGCAAAAGTTTGAAATAACCGTTGGAACATTAGATCACAGGTTAAATTTGGTTGAAAAGTCTCAGCTGGAGTGCCAGGTAACCAGGCAAAAGCGTGGGTGTGCAGTTTTTATTAATAACTTAATAGGTAACCTATCAAGTCTGCTAGGATGTTTTCTTTGGTTTGTATTATATTTTCATATGTAATATGCAAATGACACTCAAAGTGTGTGTTTTCTCAGCCATGTCATATAAGAGGCACCAGAACCGCCAGAGCACAGTGTTTACTGTTTCCAGTGTACAGATACTGTCGTGGCTGCACCTGCTCATGGCCGCACTCTATACCCAGGCTACCAGCAACTACAGCATGGTAAGTCTTATACTAACACATACAATATTGATGTTGTGCTGAATGTGTTAGCCTCTGAACCTAAAAATTCTTCCTATTGAATCTGTTGATGAAAATTGTCACAATTCCAAGTCATAGAACACTGTTTCTATTATTACTTATGTTTGTTTCTTTTCCCTCTTACTTCCCTTCCTTTCTCGTCTCTATACCTCTATCCTTCCTTCTCTATTTTGTCTTCTTCTCTTCTGTCCTTCCATTCCCTCTTCTCTTCAGCTGCAACCTTGTACAAACATCACTGAAGTGCTCAAGAGGTACTACCTGTCACCATCGTATGGCATCGAGTTCTGCATTGGTTTTCCTGGCAACTTTGTGGTTGTACTTGGTTACATATTTTGTTTGCAGCAGTGGCAGAGCTGCAACATTTACCTCTTCAGCCTGGCAGTCTCCGACCTAATTTTCCTCTGCACACTGCCACGTCTCGCGTACCTCTATGCAAACGACCAATCAGAAACCAGTCCATATGCTTGCATTATCAACCGCTATGTTTTGCACGTAAATCTTTACTCTTCCATCCTGTTTATGGTTTTGTTAAGCATGGACCGCTTCCTGCTCATAAGATATCCAACACGGAACCACTACCTGCTGAGGCCACGATCAGCCTTGATCTTAACAGGGCTGAGCTGGCTAGCTGTAAATGTGGAAGTTGCTCCAATGATATCACTGATGATCCACGACCTCCAGATCGGAAACTGGAGTCACGTCAAGGATTTTGCCAGCTTGGAAGGAAACATCAATACATTGGGCTACAGCCTGGGACTAACCCTGACTGGTTACCTTCTCCCTCTGCTTGGACTTTGTGGTTTCTCCTACCAAATTGCACATCTGCTCCGTGTCCAGGAAAGGGCTGTCCAGAACAGGACAACATCATACAAGCGGCCTTTGAGGGTTGTTGTAATGGCTGCAGTCATGTTTCTGGTTCTCTACACTCCATACCATGTGCTGAGAAATGTCAGAATAGCATCTAATGAGGCCTGGGCAGGGATGCAGCCGTGTACAAATATGTACATAGAGTGCCTGTACATCCTGACCAGACCGTTGGCCTTCTTGCACAGTGTCATCAACCCTGTCTTCTACTTCTTCATGGGTGACAAGTTCAGAGAGCTCCTATTCGCCAAGCTCAGAAAGCTGGGCAGAATGAAAGAGCAGCAAAGAGGGCCAGACTGAAAACAGTCTACACATATCATATCATATATCATCATATGAGACACACATCAACATAGTGCAACCAAACACATGGACCAGCTCGATCTGTACATGTATTTTGTTAAGGTTTTGTGCTTTACTTTATTTCTACTATGTTTTAATTACCTCCACCCATGGAGGTTATGGTTTCGGTTCGGCTTGTCCGTTGTTTGTTGGTTTGTTTGTGTGTCAGCAGGATAACGTAAAAACTACTGGCACGATTTTATGAAACTTGGTGGAAGGGTGTAGCAAAGAATCCAAAGAAAAACACATTACATTTTGGAGCGGAATTGGGGCATTTGTGTTGCATTCATGTGTTGTCGGAATAATTTACAGAAGAAAAAAAATTGTCGTAGTAACCATTTCCACACATATTACATCAGATCAATATAAACATCACAATATTCAAGTAATGTAACTTGATTACTACTTAAATAATGCTGACATTTTCACCCACACACTAAAAACTCCTGGGTCAAAAATAACCCATAATGGGTTATTTTTTTACCCAACTCCTGGGTTAAAAAGGGACCAACTAATTTCTGGGTTATTTCAACCCAGAAAATTGGGTTACTCTTTTTGACACAACCTCTGGGTTAAATACTTGACCAAAATGTTGGGTTAAAACAACCCAACAGTGTAGTTAATATAACCCAACTTCTGGGTTAAATACCTGACCAGATGTTTTGTTAAAAACACCCAATATTGTACTTAATATATAACCCAACTTCTGGGTCAATAGAACAGCCCCATTTTCTGGGTTGAAATAAACCAGAAATTAGTTGGTCCGGGGCTGTTTTTATTCCAGATGTTGGGTCACAAATAACCTAACTAACTCCTGCAAAATGACACTGGAAAAGAAAGGAATGAACCTACCCAACAATTCATTGTACTGGTTTGTGTTTGACAAAGACACACAGATACACATTGTTAGTTTGTTTTTTACAGCCATGAAATACGTGACTAAACCTTTGCATTCTCATCTGACACATCACACTCCTCTGTTATGGTGTGGTGGCCATTTCAGTAGATTTACTCACTAACGTTGTGGAAACACAATAAGCATGGGAACTAAATGCACACTTCCTGCATTACTTCAAATACTAAGTTACTCATCTAGTGTGCGGTGGTTTATGGGATGAGTAGTTCCTTCGCTCTGAAATGACGATATGTACATACGTTGTATCAACAGTCCCGCCCCTCCTCTGAGAGACCTGCAGTTGTTCTGGAATAGATTCCAGAACAACTGCAGGCAGGGGGCGTTCTTCTTCTACGGGGGTAGAGAGGGAAGGAGGTGTTTCTTCTTCTGAATTTCTGGCAGACTGATGTGTATGTTATAGGGGCAAGGGTTTAATATATGAACTTATTTATTCTATTTCTTAGTTAATATATCCATGTTTAGAGGGTGTGTCACTTGATTTCTCCTACAAATACTGGTGATACTGTTTAATCATAATGTACACAACACACAAGTGTGATTGTTCATATTATAAACTATGTTGACATAATATAATATCTCCATAAAATACACCCCTCCAACAAAAAATACATTATATATATATATATATATATATATATATATATATATATATAGAAAAAAAAAAAGAGAGAGAGAGAGAGAGAGAGAGAGAGTAGCACCAACATTTGAAGATGTGCTTGATAAAGGGGAAAAAAGGAAATGTTAATCCCAATAATCCCAGTCACTTTTTTAATATCAGCAATGGTAGTGGGTGGGTGAATATTATATTTGTATAAATATCAATCTAAAAAATATAAATATATAAACACAAAGTCCATTTAAAATCTAGACTATTTATATTAATCTTAAGATAAGCTTCCACCTGTTCATCAACCAGTGTTTGCTGAACAACCTCTTCAGTTGTGGTCAATTTGCGTACTTCTGGGGAACCTGCACCAGTTTTCCTGGCCAGTGCCCTGTTAAATGCAACTTTCTCTTTAGTACACCGTTTAACGTCCTGCCACCTCTTTTTCGCCTCTTCCACCTGTCTGCGGGTCGAGGATATTTCATTAATTTTCTTTGTAATTTCGGTCCAGATGGCATTTTTTTTGGTGTCGGTGCGGAATTCCAGCCTATTTAAATTCGCTTTAACCTCATAAACAAGCAGATCAACTTTGTTATCGGTAAATCTTTGTTTTCGCTGTTTTGACTGAGGTGATGGCTGATCCATGATAGAAAGAGAGAAGGAGGCCCATTCAATTGCGCTTTTAAATGCACACAATTTAACAGTATAGTGGGCGGAGAAAAGCGCTGATTACCCGATGAACTGCAGGTTTGGTAAATACGACGTAAGCTGATGTATCACAGCGTGCGCTTTCTGTGGGTTGTCCATGGCGCTGATAACGCTCCATTCGCAAATGTACGTACATCTGGCCCTCCGTCTCTTTATACAAGTTTTTAGGTAGGTTGCTTTATGTTAAACTTATGGTTTCCTAAACAAAGCACTTATTCTTATTCTTATTCTTATTCTTATTCTTAGTCTTATTCTGAGAGTCAAAATTAATGATGAAAATAAATCTGCCTTGACTGGCTTTGGCTTCAGATCTTTCAGTATTTGACCTGACATTACCTTATGAAAAGTTAAACCAAACCCGAGAGAAAATCATGTTATTCAAAGTGCATATATTTGCATTAGCAGTATGTGCATGCTTTAGTCATGTTTAAACAATCCTGTGTGTGACGAGAGTGTACTGGTGCACTTTCTAAACTGTATTTAGGTATAATCCGTGCAAAATGACGATGTTATCAGTATTCAAAGAATCATCTGCCATAATCCATTTCACACTACTGTTATTAGCCCTCCATAGCAGTTAAGGAATTTGGGAACAGTCCCACCATTTTTATCTCCAGAGGGATAAATAAGTGCATCTACACATAAAGTACATGCCCACACTTGCAAAAAAGGGCAGCATACAGTGGAATATGACCAGCATTGTGTAGCACATAAATAGTCCACTCTGTACCCAGGAGGCGTGGAGTCTTTTGTTTATCGTGTCCTGATGAACGAGCTCGACCTAGTTGACTCATTCTTTTGTATAAATGGTTTGTTCACACTCATGCATCATCCTCTTTGCCATGTAAAGAAAAAAAAAAAGTTGAATAGAACAGATTAGTGGACATATTCTGCAGTATGTTAGCAGATCAACTGTACTCTCTCTTTCAGATATGAAGCCTCAACAGATCCAATCTGAAATGCTTCTTGGTGCCAATTGGATTTGTTTGTGTCTGGGTCAGTCTATACAGAATATGCTTACAGCATATCATCCTGTTCACTTTAACTATGTGTAATAAATGTGTCAATATATTGTTACATGACAAGACACTTCTGTTCCTCATTCTAGTACAGTATATCTTTCTCTACACAGTATGACACACACACACACACACACACACACACACACACAAGTTAGAGGTCCAGTCAATTTATTGACAGATAACATTGAAATTAAAAATGATGCGACTCATAGGTTCTCCAACAAGGAATCAAAACCGAAAATAGTCATATTTACAATTGAGAATGTAGCAGGGCTAATGCAAATGAACTAGGTTTCTCTGACAAACACTTGATTAAAAAGATACATACTTTATGCGATACTGTATTTTCTTTGTGAAAATAAAATACTGGAAGAAAAAAAAAACAGAAATAGGCATACAGTCTTAGTGCCAGCCATATAATCTTGTCTACACACTGTTAAATGTTACAAATGACATCATGAAACTGGCACTTGGTCTTGCACTGGCAACTTCCTCCAACAAAGCAGCCTTTGTCTCATTGCCTCTAATGTATTCATTACACAAAGGCAAGTCTATAATTGGAAGCTACAGTACCTTATTTATTGTTACCATGTAGAATGTCAAATTCACCACATGCAAAGCTGTTTACTCAAACTACAATAAAATCATGCTTGAAGAAAGAAGGGGGTAGTACACACACAATGGTGTGGGGTATCGTTTTTTTTTTTCTCCCAAAACCATAAAAAAAAACAAAAAAAAACAATACTTTTAAAATGGTTCCGGTGCCTAAACCGATACTTTAAAAAATAAAATAAAGAGCACAAAACGACAGTCGGCGACAATAAATGCACCATTAAGTCCCGTTGGTGTCGACATCTCCGACTGCGGAAGTGGTCATGGTGTCTACAAGTGCAGCTGGAATACACGGTTTTTAGCTGCATACGGTTGCATATCAGTGTGTTGGAATCCTTTCGAGTGAAATACAGCCACATTTTAGACAGTTTAGCTTTAAGCGTTTTAACCAAGGTTTAAGCCAGGTACTAACAGTACACACATGTACCTTTATCCATTTTATTATAGGGAATTCACTTAAGACTTGTGATGCGTTGTAAATATTAAGCTTCCAAATACAACTTTGACCAAATTTCCTCTTGGACATTATCTCTCTTTTTGCCGTATTGCTACAACACACCCTGCTCAGCTCAATCACAATCATGTGTGTACGCAAGGTGTGAAGAATGTTTGGAGGTACAGTATCTCAAAAAAGTGAGTACACCCCTCACATTTTTGTAAATATTTCATTATATCTTTTAATGGGACAAAACTGAAGCAATTACACTTTGCTACAATGTAAAGTAGTACGTGTACAGCTTGTATAACAGTGTAAATGTGCTGTCCCCTCAAAATAACTCAACACACAGCCATTAATGTCTAATCTGCTGGCAACAAAAGTGAGTACACTCCTATGTTAAATTCCCATAGAGGCAGGCAGATTTTTATTTTTAAAGGCCAGTTATTTCATGGATCCAGGATGCATAGTATCCTGGATCCATGAAATAACTGGCCTTTAAAAATGTGTTGAGTTATTTTGAGGGGACAGCACATTTACACAGTTATACAAGCTGTACACTTAATACTTTGCATTGTAGCAAAGTGTAATTTCTTCAGTGTTGTCCCATTAAAAGATATAATGAAATATTTACAAAAATGTGAGGGGTGTACTCACTTTTGTGAGATACTTGTTACAGCATGAACTTTACTGATAAATACCAATATTCTGTGTGGAATGTGGCTCATCAAATTCCATTGTCTGTAGCCATTGTAATGCAAATAAGACTCCAGATAATATTTTTTTTTTTACTCCGTAAAGTATGTGGAAATTGAACTTAGATGTTGTGCTGATGAAGATACCATTCACTCTGCAATTTAAATAATTTACAATACCAAGAAGCCTCTGCCTGTGTACCACATTTTTATGGATTACACAACTAAGGGCTAGTTCTCGGAAAACAGTGTTACATCAACAAATCTTTAATGCAATGTCAGCAACCATTATGCAACAGTTATAGTTTTGCAAACACATCTAAACAATCTTAGGTTTCAGTATTAGCTGCAAACTGAACATAAGTTTTGAAGTTCTTAAAGTGTTGCTGTTGTGAAAATCCTTTCCTCCTTTGCCAATACTTCTTAAAATCCCAGATGGGATAGCTCAGATTTCTTTGGTGGCATGCATTGCTAATTTAAAGTATTGATTCTCATGCAATGGATATAAGATCAGGTAGAAGGTCCTGTGATGGGATACAATGAACAGCACCACCAAAGGTCAGCTAGCCAGCTACTTTTATTTAACTATTCTTTCAAAATCCTGTTTCTTATTGGTATCTAATGAGGTAAAATCCATGAGTGGCAAAACAGAAGAAGTTGATATATTACTCAATATATTTACAGAGAAATAGCATGATGAAACAAAAAGATTTAAATAAACAACAAGAACTTGAACACCAGATGGGAACAAGTTGCACCTAAGCAAACACTGGTGCATTGTGTTGAAAAGCTGGAATGAATATTGATAGTCAAGAGGTTTTTACAAGTTTTCCTCAAGCCATTTGATATAGTTGTCGGTCATGCGACGTGCAATCAGGAAGTCAGTTGGCCACACAGTGAACATCAGTCCTCCATGAAATCCTGTGTCATAGTGTTCATGTGTCACCTCAACACCAGCAGCACGGAGCCGTGTAACATACATGATCCCATCATCTCGAAGAACATCATACTCACATGTCAGAACGTAGGCCTTGGGCAGAGAGCGCAAGGCAGAGTCTGGAACCAGCAGGGGTGATGCCCTCGGGTCAGCAATAGATGGTACATCCATCCCAATTGCCTCCCCTCCGACTCCCTGCACAACAGCAGGAGCACTATAGTTGTATTTTCTATGATAGGTTTCTGGCAGAAATGCGCTCCAGTTGACAAACTTCAGCAGGCGGGAAGACTCAGGGTTGTTGTGGGTGTTGGCCATCATGGCTCTGAAGAGGGCCTTGTCGCTGGTAAAGTACTCACTCCAGAAACGCACCATGAGGGTGCGGGGCAGAATGGGCATGTCCTGATTTTGCTGATAGGAAGGCGTGTTAAGATCCAAAGCCTGCAGTACAGGGTAGATGAGTGCTTGGGCCTTTAACTGAGCCTGCTGTCCAGGCTCTCTTTGCAACTGTGAAGAGAGACAGAAAAAGATTGGCATGTATTCAAAAAAAAGTATTTCTCAATCCGATGAAATATGTGCTGAAAGTATTGAGAAATAAAACAGCATTATCTAATCACATGTATTAGTCATGGTTATTTACAGGAAGAATTGCATCACTCCCAGTTCTGTGTTTGTCTCTTCACTAAGCTGTTGAAAACGTAACTCATGGATGTAGTAAGAACTAGATTGGAGAAACAGTACAGCTGTCCTCTAAAACATAACTTGCTCAACCAACCCAAAAAACATCTTAAATGGATACTTCCCTACATCTTACCCAGATCTCCCTACTCACTAGGGCTGTTGCTCGAACTACAGATTGTACTTTCGCATACGGACACAAAGAGTATAGAAGCAGATCGAGAGACAGCCACCCGTTTCTTTCTCAATCTCAGAACAAACAGTGCTAGACAGTACTGATCAAATATAACCCAAGACTGTTATTGTGTTGCCTACTTCTCACTATAAAATGTTTGCAGAAATATATTCTAGTGCAGTGTTTGGCGGAAATACTACAGTTTGGGAAAGGAAGAGGGCGCCATACGGTTTCCTTTATTGCGAAAACGGAGGATGAAAAAACTCTGATTTAATGGTAAAACTAGGCAACACTGATCAAATATATTCCAAGATTATATTACTGCCTTGCCCATTTCTAGCCTAAAATGTTTTTAGAAACATATTTTAGCTTACCGTTTAACTGTAAGACAATATTGTTTATTACTAGCCAGCCGCCATATTGATTCTGTGATCTGCTTGCAATAGGCTTGTTCGAGAAAAATACTTATATAAGCATCTTTCCTGATTGTCTGGTCAAAAATAAAACAAAATGTAGAAGGGAAGAACATGACCTGTGTTTAGGTAAGAAGGTACTGCAAAAAATCCCTTTTTGGGAAATATGACAAAGAGGGGGAAAGGCGTACAGAAACTTTTCTGGGCGACAGCCATGTCCCATGAGAGTGGATCATGGGGTCACCCTAAAGGCAGTGTGAGCCAGTGAGTGAACTAAGTTTTTGCTTTGAAGCAAACAAATCCCTATCTACCAGCCTGACATCTGACTCCTGATGTCAGTGTTGTCACCAAATGTCTACTAAGAGTGCCCAGAGACATCATGTCTGCTCCAGGATCGTGTACGCCTGGAAAGTGAAGCAATTAATGTCAGCTACTCTCAATGGTGCAACACCAGATGTTCTCCATGGCCTTAAACAGTGATCTTTAGGGTCAAAGAGGTAGTGCATCTGGTTTCAACCCCCCTACAGTGTTACTGTGTAGTGTAGGTGCTGTGTCACCTGGACTGTGTGCGACAAGGCCCATCACCTTGAATGAGCCATCAGATTGAGGTAATCTAGGTAGAATAGAGCTAGAATTATGCTTCTGCAAAGATACGCGTAAACATCTTCAGTGTTTCAGCTAGCATTTTTTTGCAGCGGGGGAAAAGTGTTAACGTTAGGTTATACAACCATTCCTTCTGGCTTTATACTTGACTTGATGAGCAGGTGAGTACATTATCTAAACATATTCCACATAGTATGAAACTTAGAAGCAAAAATAACAAATTTGTGAAATCAAGTAAACTCAGCCTTTGCTTTTTCTTGGCCAAAATTAGGTTAGGATAACATTAAAACCTTCACAAGACTAAACTGAAGCAACTTATTACGGTGGCGCCCCAGTTGGCTGCCAAGCACTGCTCTCCCACAGAAGCAAGGTCAACCTGGTGATACAAATATTTATTGTTTTTTTTATCCTACTAACTTGAAAACTCCCTCCTGTAAGACCTCCTTCTGTAATTTGAAATACCCAGCTCCCCATGTTCATTGATGTTATGAAGAGTGGCCTCAATGTTATGTTATGGCACTCATACAGTATAAACAACTATTAAAGCGTACTACTTATCATGAATCAGAGAAATTTGCTTAAAATTAACGTAATTTCCTGCTGAATAGTTAAAACAAAGTCCTCCACGATAGGCTATGATATAGTAGGTCACTATTGGTCACCTCAGACCCAACACAGAGAGCATGTTCTTTTGGCTTAGGGTAATACAATACTGTTTATCATAAACTAGCTGATTAACCTTGCCTCAGGTCACCTCTTCATACTGTTCTTTTTCCACATGTAAACCAAAAATAATAAAGCTAACACTAGAAAGACAAAAACAGATTCACTACCTGCTGGGAGACTGCAGCTGCCAGGTTGCCCCCAGCACTATCCCCAGACACAGCAATGCGTCCTGGGTCCACAGAGTACCGGGCCAGCACCCCCTTCTGGAGGAAGTGTTTAACCACATGGTAAACATCCTCATATGGGACAGGGAAGTGGTGAGCCGGGGCAAGTCGGTACCTGAAGAAGCAGAAAGGTGCAGATTAAAGCTACATTTTGAGCCACGGTAAATACAAATGAAAACATTTTTAAGGGGATAACCAGATCATCAGATTAAGGGAAATTGCCCATGTTTTTTTTCTTAAATTAGTTTAAACGCATTTACATGTTTGGGAGAAGAAAATAGGTCTATAAAAGTTTAAGCAACAGAAAGATGCTCATCTAGGCTGTAAATTATAAAAGTATTGGTCAGTGTTATCTCACTACATTTGCAATTTACTTATTTAGCAACCTCTGCACAGGGTAAATTACTAAATTTATTAGAGAAAATGTACAAATTGACAATTTATCACAATACAGATTCATTGATATCAATCTGTTATTTGTGTAAATCTGCCAGATCTAGCCAAATGACTAATTGTTATATATTTGCAGTTGTATTAAAAATCATCTTCTGATACAAATCTATGTATCTTCCAAGTATATAAAAGATACTATATTTAAAATCAAAAAGGTGGTAAAAAAATGACACATAACTTTCTCTTAAAAATATTCTCTGGAAATGTAAACCTGTAATCAAACTACACTGATAAATGGCTAACAAAATAAGTTTCAGTTTCATGTAAGCAATGTTTTGTAATATTCAATCAAAAAAACAATTGATGAAATTGCAAAACCTTTTTAATGTATGGACTGTCTTGAGCCACTACTAATGTTTACACTAACATTACAACCAGGTATGCATTACTAATTGTGTTTTAAGAAGTCATTTTCACCACACCACAATGAGCTATAGTAAACCACAAGCATCTTAACGGTTATAAATGTCAAAGAAATGCCTCAAAACAACTGCAAACTGCACCTATATTATTGAAATAAATTGCATGTTCTAAACTGTTTTTGTTTTAATCTATGAACCAAATGTTGCACATGACTGACTTTGAGATTGTCAAATGCTGGAATTACTCACTGAACCCTTAAAAATTGCACAGAGGAATTCAGATGAGGCAGATAAGGCAGTACCCCCACACACCAGCCTCCAATACATGGATCCACTCTACCTCCCACTGTCAAATCATGTACAGTATGTCATCAAGCACAACCTCGTAATACACACTAAAATGAAAGTATGACTTGGTGATGGAGTACTGGTATTTCACATAACTGTTGATTGACAAAGCTGAAAAACTGAGTATTGTGAATTAGATGATAGCGAGAGGGTATTGGCAAAAGAAAGGTACAGTACTGAGAGACAGAGTTAGGGCCGGAAGTGCCAAAGAACAAGAGTGAGTGTAGCTGTGACAGGGAAAAGCCTGGTGAGACCCAAATGAAAACCTGTTAGCTTCACTCTACTGCATCCTCACTTCCATCTAGCCTGTGACTAATGGAGGGAGGACAGGCACATATGACAACAGAAAATTGTGTGAGTGGCTGAGAGAAAGAGTTGGGGGAATAGCAGGACTTAACTATGAATAATACAAATGAAACAGCAGTTTGTGCAGTATATTACAATAGCTGCATATAACTGGCAATAAAATATGAAATACTTACTCAACAGAAAGAACAACTGCATCTAGCTTAGTGACAATTGTTCTGGCCAGTAGATCATATGGACTCATCCCTGCATAGACAGAGAAGACAGACAGATCAGAACAGAGAGTCTAAAGCAACACAAACCACCATAAGTATTGACATCCAAGGTAACATTGCAGTAACAGAGATGAACCTGCCATCTAATATAGCGGTACTTCCTGACAAGATCTGTGTTACTGCAATTGTTATAGCCGTTCAACAGATTGCAACAACAGCATGAGATGTGTCAAACAGCATGTCATGTGTAAATTTACATTTTGGAGTAGCAAGTGTAACCACCCTCTGAGGTTCCCCCCGCTCCAGCAGACGGTGTGATCCTTACTCAGGAAACTGTGAAAGCTTTGTGGCTTGTGTTTGATAGTTTAATTTTATATAATTATTTATGATCCTGTCATAATAACTGACACAGGGAGTCTATACAAAGCTGTAATTTGTCACATCCATTTCAGAGTACTTTTCTCATTAAAACTAGTAGAATTACTGTGTGAAGAACACATCACCCATACATCCATCCATCTTTCTATCCATCCTTAAAAGTCATAATTCTGTGCGGTAAAGAAGAAGACAGGCCAGCCTATCAACTTACGGGAACTACCCAGACACCATCCTCCACCGTGCAGGTATATGACAGCTCTCCTGAGCTCAGTTTCACCGCCCCTCTGCTTAGGCTGGTACAGCACCACCTCCACTCCATCAAATTTCTCTTCGGTCACCTTGACATGCTCGTCAGAAACAGGCACTACCTTTTCAGCCAGAGTGATGAAGTACATCACCCCCATGTAGTCCTTCAGCCCCAGTAATTCACTGAGGTCTGCCTGGAAAGGGAAGCAAAGCGACAGAATATGAGAGAGAGACACACACACACACATTAGAGAATTGAGCCATGAGTATTACGTCTCATACTGTACATACTGTTCAGTTAAGCTACTGCAGGCTGCTTATCCTATGTAAACAATCACCTTGACCAAAGCTTATAATATTCTAAACAGAAAGGGTTAAGATGCTAAACTATGTGGCTATGCAGTATTACAGAGGGAGAGAGGGACACTGAATGTTGCATGGTAATGTCAACAGCCCCCTAGTTATTTATTTTAGGAAGTCATAACTAAATGATAAGTTATAAAAGCATGACTCGCACTCTATTGTGTTTGATGATGAGGCATGAGGCTAATCAGCTGATGCTCTTCTACTGTCGCCACAACAAAATCATCAGAGTCATCCACTCCAAGCTCTACATGCATACAATCAACAATACAAAATTTTAATATCTTACTTAATACAATACTTTGTTTCATGCTGAAATGGTATTGAATCCATCAGAAATAATGAGTCCGAACACTATTCTTCCTATCACAAATATGTCCTGTTGCGTTAAAGGCAGTAGCCTGCACTTGCATTTCGTGACAAATATGTTAAACTCATACTACTGCAACACCTTTCAAGGTGTTGAATTGACTAAGTATATTGGTCTTGTAATAGTGTCCAAGGTGTAGTGGCAAAAACAAAGCCACTACTCATGTTTATACTAATGTTATAGCCATGTATACATTACCTGGTGTTTAAACCAATTAAGGGTCGTTTTAGTCACACCACAATGGGCTAGCAGATGCCTGATGGTCATAAATAGATTGGAGTTTCCTTAATAGGATCTAATATTAGAACAGGTGAGCAGGCCTATACAACAGTGGATTAGCATCTGACATAATCTGATATAACAAGCATGTATATCCACATCAGCAAAATACAATACACGTTTAACCTGCCACTTTCCCTAAGACAACTTAGCATGTTTTGTTATTTGATATATGGCTACATTAATTAATCCTGTATTAAACTGAAATAACAAGTACGTGTTCGTTCACCCAAAGTGCTAGATAGCCTATTCTAAAAGGGATTTATTTTTAAAGGAATCATCAGTACCAGCAGACCTAATGTCAAGGTAGCCTACAAGAATACATTTTTTTTTTTCCCTTACCAGGTTGCTGAGACTTCTGAAGAAAGAGTTGGTCAGCATGAGTTTCCATCTCTCGTCTATCTCCTCAGGAATTGGCTCATAAATATAATAAGCGGTAAAAGAGCAGAGAGCGACGAATAAAATGATGCTTCCAAACCTCATTTTACAACGAGCGTCCCCAGCAACTGACTGCAGGGTACAAAAACAAAACAGGCTGTTAGCTGTAGCAAGTCACTCCGGTGGGCGAGAAAGCTTACGCTCGGAATTAATTTTGGATCCAGACCAGCTAAATATGACAGCACGTGTTTGGTGTCATTTGATGGTTATCGGCGTGCATGTTCGGAGCTTTTCTTCCCTGCTCGTGCGCACGCAACGCATGTCCGTCTCGTGGAGCCGGAGAATTACTTTTAGTGTCAGTGATATGGAGACAGGAGCGCGCACCCTGTGTAGGACCGTCCCACCTTGGCCCACACTGCAAATTCTTCAGGTGCCTCCTCAGCGTGCACAGCTTACACAGAACGCCCGAGTGAAGTTCGTGCCAACGTGCAACTGATGCTTAAAAAAACCCATAGATTCTGAAACAACGGTGGCCCTTTGTACGAACCAACGTTTCAACATAAAATACATTTTTAAAAAAAATATATATATATTAGGTTTGCCGTGATTTTCTTAAGGGGAAGTCACTCCAGATCCATGTTGATGCACCAAAGTGTCAGCTGTGCGCTCCACGAGACACCCAAGCTTGTGCTAAACACATAGACTGTTAATATTACAGCCAATCGTGGGTACTTGGGTAGCCTATAAATTCGGGACATTCGGTCACAGTAGCGGTGTGGCACATAACCTTGGGGTATAAAAGTGACTGCAGTGCAGCTGAACAGCAATGGTTGCAAGGCAGCTTTAGCTAATTATATTATTGGTGACAGAGGCAGATAAGATGTCGCGTTTCCTGGCAGGACTGACTGCCAGAGCAATATGACTCTCTCATGAGCTCCCGTTTCTAAAGGACCCTCAAGAAATGAACAGAATATTACAGTACATATACTATAGCACAATATTGTCATGTCGTTGAATGTCAGTTTTATGCCCATGTCTTCATGCAGAGGTAGGCCACAACAACAAAAATAATAAAAGAAATAAAAGAAATCACATTTGTGTGGGAAACAGGTCCACACAGGTGTGTCTTTGAGTCAGGCCCTTTACATTGGCAGTCTGTCTCTATTCCAGCCTGTTTCTCTGATGCAAGAACAGACCCATCTAGACGCATGAAGTATGATACAGGATTAATGTTACATTAAAAGGGATCGTCGTCGTCAGAATAAATAGAGAAATGCATATGGAGCCAGAGTGTGCAACACTTTTTTTCTTACTTTCAAGTCTACTTTCAGTGATCAGCACCTCACAACAGCCCTCGGTGTGGATTACTATTATACATTAAAGTAAAGCCACATTTGGCATATTAAATATGATAGCAGTCTATGATAAGTCAGCATAGTGTACATTCTTAATGTATTTTTCTAAATAGATGTACATAAATAAATATTGCAAGTAGCTGACTGTTCCATGGGGGGAATTATGCAATAGAAATGCCACACTTTATAAATATCTGCAACAGTATATTCACCTTTCTCACACCTCAATACAATAGTAACCTAACTACATGCAAGCAAATCCAATATCAGCATGATGGGAAAGCAGCAGGCCTGGACACCAGAATACAATAAAACCTATATGAAATGTATTATATAACAACCTTATAGACCATTTCCATACTAATTTGCCTCAGTGATCATTGTGAAAGCCTTATCAATTATAGCAGCTCCTTCTCGTCATTGCACTATACTGCAAAAAGCGGATTGTAGCACCAGCAACATACATCTCTCCTTTAATCCTGATCGCCTTTATTTTAATGAAATTAAGGAATTATAGGCCTACCCTTAACATTTGATTGACTAAAAGGAAAAGAGACTCCTTGTGATGAGGCATGGGTTAAGCTCAAGATAAAGTCTCTTTTAGTGCCCTTTGACATTCCCTGGTTTGAAAATCAGTTAGATTAATAGGCTGTGCGGGACATTAGTTTGATTTATCTTCAGACTTCTCAGAAACCTGAACCAAATGCCTCCACGTGACTTTGTGTGAACCTTGGTGTCATGATCCTTTCAAATTTTCTCTCAGTCAAGTTGGAATTGGTAATTGGTTGGTATTTAGGAGCAGGCAAGTGTCTCCTTCCATCAGCCATCAAACTCTATCAAGATGCAATCTGCAGGATCCAGTGTGTGACAGAGGCATGGTGAAAGCCTTTGTGAGACCGATCACTGCTGAACGGTAGCATACTAAATATCTTCTCGGAATACAAAATTCACTTCAGACACTCTGGGGTTCTCCCTGGAATTCCCTCCCTACTTTCTCTCCTCCAAAGATGGGCCTCCACTCAGCTTCTAAGGGAGACCACCTCAGTGGGGTAGTAAATGTTTCATGGAGCCCTGTTCACGCTTTGCCTTTTGTCAGTTAGGGAGAACGGGTGTCAGAGGGTGCGTGGGTGAAGATATTGTCTTTATCTGGGTAGAGGCATGCTGTGCAGTGCTATGCCACATGGCCGCCCAGCACCCTGCTGTGTGTGGGGGTAGCTCAAGCAGATGTGAACATTTCTGAAGACTCAAACAAGGAGTTTTAGTACTGTGTAATGTGTGTGACTGCATGTGAATGTGTTTGAATGTGTGTGAATGTGTGTGAATGTGTGTGAATGTGTGTTCATGCGTTAAGTTGTGAGTGCTTGGCCATGTTTCATTCCTTTGTGCGTGCACATTCTTGGCTTGAACACATCTACAGAGGCACATCAAATTCTTATAATTAAGGAACTCAATACAGACCTCCACAGCCAATAATTAGTATGAGAGCAAACTTTGTTACTTTTTAATTTGCAGAGCCCTTGCTGAGGCAAAGTAGACTGGCTGTGTGATGAGAGGCATTTGAAGGCACTCAATTCTCAGTTCAGGCTGTGCATCATATCTTTTTGGTTGTGTCATATACTTTCTACATTCGGACGTCTTACCGTACACATGAAGACAGGTGAAACTTACGCCTCTCCAATTAGAACATAACACCAAAATATGCATCAAACTTTAACCAGATCAAGCAGAATGCCCTGAGAAGGACAATTTATAGGGTTAGGGGGTAAAAGTCAAATACAGTATTGTAGTGTATTTAAAGACAGTTGCTGCTAATCAGTCTCACTTTAGTCTTTACATGCTTATTTGTACATTAGGTGTGCTTAAACTAATATTTATGTACAATACACAAGTTGGTTCAGTGCCATTTGAAGTGGCAACACATTACAATGAGGGGGGTGGGTCCAAATCCTGCTTAGGGCTCCCAAAAGTCTATTTTCATGGCTGAAAATAGTCGTTAATGAATGTTGTTTACTCTTGTTTGAGATGCTGCTACAAACTACAGGGCCCAGTTGTATTAGGAAAATGAACCTATATATTTGTGACCCATTTGTCACAAAGGATGTACGTCCTCAGAGATAATAAATTCACTTGGGGCTAAGTGCCAGTATGTGACAAACATTCTTGGTGTTGGCCTTTTCATGAGATTTGCTAACAATAAGCAACACAAATATAGAATAGAATCAGCCCTATCCTTTAAATTGCCAACAGATAACAAAAAACACCACAAATGCCATTTGGCATAACAGATTTATATAAATTATTAATATATAACAAAATATCTAAAGTAATGGATTCAACGTAAAAGGTAATTATTGTATGCCATAACAAACAATTCTTGAACGTCTAAGCTAACGCATTAAATCGCTTAGTGGAAACCTTCACAGACAATGCACAAAAAGGCCTAATAATGTTTTTTCGCATCAGTGGTTGAACAGTTAGAGTGCAGGAAAAAATAAAGATTTGCATTATTAAAGAACTTTTGAACTTGTGGCCCCACTAGAGTAGACACAATCACTTGCAATTTTCACTTCCCTTTGAATTGACTTGAAATGTTTCACTTTTAATGTTTTCATCATACTTCTTCAGCAGATCTTCCCTACGTGACTAGTAACCAAAGCAGCATTAAGGATCTTGAGGTTTATTATTTCCACACAGTGCGTCATCGTGATCATGGGACTGAGTGTAGGACACAGCCGTGGATAAGCTCTTTATCAGTAGTCGCCTATGTGACACTTTTGTTATAAGGAATGTTGGCCTCTCACCCCATTCCACGTGAATGTCTTGTGTAATAATCGTGAATTTCTTATGTAATCACCAGACAAAAAGAAGGCATTTGGACTTGGTAACACATTGAAAACACATTTACATTTAAAGTATTGGTAAAATAAACATGGTATAGGGCTATATTTGATTATGGCTTATTGAGAAACAGAAAATGATTTGGGGATGTTTAATCACAATTAATTTAATTAAACACAGCAGTGCTTTTATGGTAAAGGCTAGCATCAGCATGTTAACAATGACAGTGGATATGTGAACCAAAGTACATGAACATTTACCCAGTAGTTGCAGAGACATTCAGCTCAAAGTCAGTCAGTAGGCTTATTTCAGTCTGGAAGTGGTGGGCCGACCAACATCGTCATCCATAGATCTGAGCTACTAGCGTGGCTAAAATCCACGTTCATTTTGTCTTTTGGTAACGGTGAGAGATTTATACATAATTCTATGTCATCATGCCTTGATCCCCGTAAAGCCTTGTCCACCTGCCTAAAAGATTATCTTGCAATTGTGCAAAATTCATTAAATGTTTTCCTTCTGGTTGTATCTATTTTATAGTTGTACTAGCGCCTCAGCTCTAAAACAGTTTTATATAATTTTATATTATTCTATTTTAACTAATGTAGTTCATCGATGTGGAGACAGTTTAAAATACTTTAATATACTATGTATGCTACTTGGTAGATTAGTAGTGCATTATGTAACTATAAGTAACTATAAGTGTCAAATAATGCAGTGCAGTGAAAAGCACATTTCCTTCTGAAATGCAGTGGAGTAAAAGTATAAAGTTGCATAAAATGGAAATACTAAAGTAAAGTATAAGTACCTCAAAACTGGACTTGGTACAGTACTTTATTAAATGTACTTACTTACATTCCACCGCTGATTTATCTGAATGTATTCTTTACATTTTACTCTATTCTGTGTCATAAATGTGTCGTTTCATTGTTTTAAGTGTTTTAAAACTAATACTCTGCCATTGATCAACCCTCTCAGAACAACCTGAAGCATGGCTCTGTGCTTGTAAAAGTGCTGTATTAATACAAAAAATATATTATATTCCAAAATGTAATATTTGGTTAAAATTATAATGCCATTCTTCAACAGGAGTCCATTGATTGGGAGAGACTATCATTACCACACCTACACTAATTTTATAATGTAAAGACTATTGCATGTCACAATATTATTCGTGTGTGTGTTTTTTATACAAAAATAGATTCAAAAGAATCAAGAGAATTAAATCTTATAAAATTCAACACAGTACACCATTTTATAGGAACAGTAGGGCGTACTAAAACTATATGCCGGTTTCTGAAACACCATTTGTTACCTAATAGGAAAATACAAATAACAACTGTTGTGGAACATTGCTAATAACGTTTAAGTATGTTCCCTTCAAGTAAATTTGGATTCAATCAGTCCATCTATAGTTGTTGAGCTTTTCTTTCCAGCAGATGGTGGTATGACCTAGATCAACTGCTACAAGACTTCCATGCGTCTACTTTCCAACATATTGCGGTTGTCAGGCCATAAGCCTGATTCTCCAAAATGTTAGGACCTGACAACAATAACCATGCTTAAGATGAATGATAATTCATTTTTTTAAATTCTCCACAGGGGGAATATAAGCCTAGGATGATGAAAAATGTCTCAACACCGAGAGAAACATGACGCATGCAAACCACCAAATGAGTGACAATATATATGCAGACTCATTTGAAATGCTTTTATCTGCTTCTTCGTACTACTCAACGGGTCAGAAGAGGAATAACTAGTTGGCACTTAAGCCATGCACACTGAATGGGGCATGTTCACTGTTTTTGCCTATAGAGTGCATTATTTAACATTTTAACCCACCATTTTTGCATGAAATATGTCCAAAAACTACATACAGTATCCAGCCTCAAGGCTGCACATTTGTTTAAAATAACTCAATTGATTTAAAACAGTTGCTTTCCTCCCTTCAGTGCTATAGAGCCCCCAATAGAGATGCATGCTGAGCAAACAAGGCCACCCAGTGGCCGGACCAGTCATATCATATAATCTCTCTATACCCAATTACTGTGTCTCCAGTATCTAATTCCCAGAATTATATAATCTACATAAAATGTTAGGCTCAATGAGACTCACAATACATATACCCCAACAGGGAAAAATAATGTAGCCACTGTAATATCCATCATCCTTCATGGCAATTTTCAGCAGAGTCTGACAGACAGCATGAGGGTGAGTTTGGATAGTTTTCTATTTGATACACACACCAAGTCATCCAGACGTCCTGGTCTGTAGCTTCCCTCTGTAACAAGGAGCTTAACAAAAGGTCCCTAAGGTTGCAGGGTGTTTTGCTTTGCTGACACCTAGAGGTGAAAGGTCAAAGGTGTGTCAAATACTGTGGCGTATGCAACACACATCCGCACACCAACAAAATATACTGTGAGCAGTTGTGTGTGGTACACACGGCTCATGTGCTCAGCTTTACTGAAGCATAAAAACAATCTGAAGATCTCCCATATAACTGTTGCTAATCTCCATTTTTAATTGATTGAATCATTTTTTTATGTTTTTATATTGTGCACTTGAGAGAAACTCAATCATACTGGTGTTGGTTTATTCATTTTTCGAATGGTCTTCATCTCTTTTTGCAAATTAATTCTCGTTTTTAACTCCCAGGTGTCCACTGTATACCACATGCATTGCATTGTTGTCCCAGAGATGACCAAACTTAGATAACATGTTAGTAATCTTCTTTGACAGATTTAAAATGAAAAATCACACACATTTGAAAAAAATACAGAAGCTAAAAAGTACAACATGAATTGGTCCCAAATGAATCCTGAAAAACACATGAAGCATGGTGTGAGCGATGGAGGAGATGTGCAGGAAAGATGCAGTGACACACAGACTGGTCACCAGTAATGACTATACCATACCATGTAGCATAAACATTTCCCTCTTGACACTTCTGATTCACCTTTAAATGTTTAGTTTAAAATCGTGCTTCCTACTCAGTAGCTGGACACAGTCGGGTTCTCTGTCTGAGATGAGCAGATGGAAAAACCAGAGTCATGATACTAGAGAGCTGAGACTAATGGAATCAGACACACCTACATGTGTAACACAACTGTATTGATGGCGCAGTCACTCCTAAGCTTGTTAATTTTGCTCCCATTGTCAGGTAATTTTCATTTTCTTTCAATAAAACGTTTTACAAAATTGACCATAATATAAGCAGAGTGCCGTTTACTGTATATACTATACAAAAACAAGCCTAGTGTAATTGTATAGGTCCAGGTTTTCCAGCCAGAATAGTACACCTAAAAACAAAAGAAATTGCTATAGCACCGCCCCAGGCTCTCCAATGGCTTGGCTGAGTTGGCTAGCTCATACAAGCCTTAACAGAGGAGGTCACAGATCACAGTGATTTAGACAATCACTCCCTTGAGACAAGTTACCATCCTTCTCTGCTCACGGTATGGAAAGAAAAACTGGACATATTCAACCCCATAACACGCTTTCCATCCTTTCCAACAACGAATCACATCCAGACAAAATGAAGAATCTTTAGTTCAGTGTTTGCTATACTGTAGCTCTCCATTTCATGAACTTTAACAAAAGATATAGATAGATAGATAGATAGATAGATAGATAGATAGATAGATAGATAGATAGATAGATAGATAGATAGATAGATAGATAGATAGATAGATAGATAGATAGATAGATAGATCATTTCTTAAATTGTTGTGGATCCAATAGGATTTGCACTTTTTCTCCTACTTCAAAACTCAGGTCATGTTTATATGCCAAGAACTTCGAAATTTGCATTCATTCAATCCCAGTTCGATTACTGCAACGCACTCTTCTAATGCCTCACACAACCAAATCTCAATAAACCTGGGAGGTTATTCCTGGCCATTTTTTATTGTCTTTTGTTTTGTTATATAATATTGTATTAACTGTTTACTTATTGGGTTTTTCATTTTTATGTGTAGAACTTTCTAACTTGATTTGAAAAGCGCTTCATAAATAAAAGTATTATTATTAACAGTATGTATATTGTGTGGTTGCTTGTAATCTTTCATCTCCACAGCAGTGGATCCCTTAAGTTTAAGGATCTCCAATATTTCAAGCCAAAACATAATGCAACCTCCATGCAGGTTTAACAGATACCACTGAGACTGCTCTGACGAGACTACTGGTTCCTGGCTGCTCTCAAACTTGCGTGTTGTTTTTCTTTTCTTGTTTCAGTTATTTTTCCTCTTTAATCTACTACGCAAGTCTTGAGGTAGGTCAAAAGCTGTATAATATTGTCAGTTTCCATAATCTAAATTGCCTAATAAGTCAAAGTGGAGGTTTTGCCTTACCCTTTGCTGTTCATTTCTGTCTTTTGTAGCACACAGTATTCACACAGTTGAACAATGTGAAGAGACAGATACTGTTTTTGTCCAGTAAGAAATAAGGTCATAGAGGATAACCGGCTGATTCATCTCTTGCTGCTTTAGACTTCTGTGCCTTTTAAATTCAGAGGTTTCTGGACGGGTGATAGTAAGACTTGTAAAGCACTCAGATGTGTTCCTGTGACAGAAAACTTGGCCAGCACTGAGGACACCGAGAAACTGGAAGAGCTTCTGGCTCTGACTGAGATCAGTGAGCCACATGTTAGATTTTGACGGCCCTTTGACTGTGGAAGGATGATTTAATTACTTGGTCCCTAATACACAGACAATATTTTAGCAGTAAAAGTTGGGAATTTTCCAAAGAGTCAGCACTAAATCAGCATTACAGTTTAATTTTGTAGTAGCAATGAACTGTATACAAAAAAGCTCTAATCATGCTTGTGGGAACTTTGGTCAGTCATTTATACCTCCCAATATTGTGAGATAGACTGTAAATGTCCTTGAAATCTTTGTTGCCTTTCCATTGTAGTTTAAATGATTTGGTTTCTTTTCAGCAAATGGGAGGTCTAATGAGGTCATTCAAGAGGCCAGCCACTGAAAAGAAATTATAAAATGTTAAATAAAATAACATATAAATAATACAAATAATAATATTTCAGCTGCTTGATAGAAAGACAATGTTTCGATTACAATTTCTGGTTAGCTTATGTATTCATTGTTATGATGGTGTTTTGTCATGCAATCATGGAATTGCTGATGTAAGGGTTTTCTCAAGGGACTCAAATCTAAATTGTGACACCGGAGGAAGGACATTACGTTACAACTTGTTGATGTTTAATGACACATGCTTTGCAAGCATGCTGTTACATAAACTACATCAATGTCTTGTACATTTACTGCCTGTATATATATATATATATATATATATCTCATCATCATCATCATCACCACATTTTATTAAGCCCAGCCATCAAATCTTCAAAATACCACTCATCAAAATACAATCCTGCCAGTCTCCTGTGTTACTTTTTACCTAATTTCACCTTTCAGTGGATTTGATTTTATTCCTGGAATCCATTCTGTGTTTAGTGCAATGAGAGAGATCAGTCGCATAACTTCTGTCAGTAAAGCCTACAATTTATGCTGGTCAGGAAGTGCACATCTTTGTGGTTCTTTCATTAGCAATAAAATTATTATAGCAAATATTTTTTCCAACTTAATATGCATCCTGTTGCATTCTTGTGATGATCAACTTGTAATGAGGCTCTTAAATTATCCATGTTTGTAAAATTCTCACACAATCATGGTCTTATATTTTATGCAACTGAGAAAGTGAGAGCTGTTCTTCATTAATGGCATTCTCCATGTGTGTTCAATGTGGTGCTTTTATGTATGTGCAGATGAAAGAGAATGATGATAAACCGAGAGCTGGACATACAGGACTACCAGCAGGACCTTGATATCCTCTAATGGCTCTGATGGAATGCACAGTTTTTATTGGGGCCATTAGGGCCCAAAGGACCACTAGGCACAGAAATAAAATGGTATAAAAAAGGTAGCAGAGGACTCTTTCATTTTCACGGTCCAGGGGTCACCCAGATCAGAAACATACGTTGTCATGTTTTCTTTGTGTTCAGTCAATGAGGCCTATGGCTGTAACCTCTGGGAGTTACAGCAGCTAAACATGACAGGAAGCTCAGAGCACAGTGGTGGGCCCGGTGCTTCTGTATGTCAGAATCACTCAGCCCTAACAAAAAGAGGCAGGTAATGTGCACCGCTGAGTCCCGCTACACCAGCCAGCTCACAAGCTTGTGACATCCTCAGTCCCTCCGTCCTGTGTATTACTTGCTCTACTTTCCAAATACATGACCTTTTTAAGCGCACCCTGGCTGCAGAAAGTTCAAACGTATCAGATGGAATGAAGATAGTTGCACTGAAAGTATTTTCATCTAAACAAGTAACAGAAATTACTACTGTGTATTAAACCTATGTTTTCGAATGCAGGGGAACATTGGGGCAATTTACTGATTATTCTGTCTTGCTTCGAGATAATACTAGCAGAGCGGTTGAGACCATTCAACAGTTACCATGGTAACGCGATTATTGCAATCAGAGGGATAAACAAGGCAGTAAACACATGAGTTTACAACTCTCTGGAATGATTCTGCGTTTTCCTGGCATGTTTATACATACCAAGAATGAGGTCAGATTCACATGCACTGACACGCTTGTGCATACAACTGCACATCAACCCATGGCCTCATACACACGCCACACAGACACAAATATAGCACGCCTGTTTCAGAAGTCTCACACCACAACATCAAAATGATAAAAAGCTGACAGACTGAGACATTTTGACCAAGGGCTAAAACAATCATAAGAAACAAAGATAAGGTGAAGTAGGTGAATTTAAAGTATAAGTTCTGATCCGTTTTGTTCTCCCTGCACTGCAGTAATGATCAGAAACTGACTCACAAGTTCCAGGCAGCAGTAAAGGAGGGATGCATGAAAAAAAGAAAAGAGGGGGGAAAAGAACAAATGGTTAATACGTGAGAGACCTTGAACTCTGTCATTTTGTGCCACTGTGTTTTGCTGAATGTGTCCCGTAAAGAGAGTAGGTTGACCATGTTAAGCTTGAGCATTATTTATGAGCTAGATCTAAAGACGATGTGCACAGATCAGCATGAATGCACCAAAAACACAGACAGAGCAGTGTGTTCATTACAGCTGAATGCTCAAGTGACTGCATGTGTTAAACCATATTGTAAGCATAAGTTATAAACTCCCATGTTTATCAAGACTTACAGGCTATTTCCACATACACGACACACCACACAGATTCGTCTGAGAAAAGATGTATTGTTTTTCTCATTATTACACAGAAAAAAAAAAAATCAACAACAAATCACACACACTCATAACATCACTAATAATGTGCAACAGATCTTTAATCTTCTCGTCATTGACAGGTTCATGTGTTATTTAAGGAGTCATAAAACGTGCCTGAATTATTTGGCTTCGCAAATACTTAACCTTTCTCACTCCACTGGTTTTCTTTTACTCTCTGAAAGTCTGAAACCATCTGGTTTGGTTTTATCTTAGACTTGAAGACTAAAATACTCACTGGCCCTCAAACATTAAAGTCATTACAATGAGAATGTCCTGCTAATCTCAGAACTGGAAAACAAAGATCCAGCATGAATTTATCGAGCAGCCTGCACAGAATCTCATGAGCATCCTCTGTGGAGCCAAAACTCTTTTCACTATCTCTGTGATTTACATGCTCACTGACACAGATGACAGTCAGTGACATGTTTGTAAATCATCAATGACTAGGTCAATGCCAAATAGCCATGTGGATTTTGAGGGCTCCAATAACATTTCTGAGTAAAAATATCACCAAATTCCAAACTCCAACTATGGCTCAGTAGAAAGTCCTGAGTTTGACATAAGCTGTAAAGGTGTACCCATACACTGCATGACATACTGCAGTGCCATGCACGTTATGCAACTATACCTGTAACCGCGTATCAAGAACACTAGATTAATACTACTGTGCATATCTCAATTTGATGTAGTAGTGGAACTTATTCAAACAAAACAAGTAAGGCATTAAATAGACCCACTCACACACCAGCAGAAGGCCTTGTCCACAAAAATCATCACACAGGTTTCTGATTATAGCATCTGAAGCCAACTGAGAGCAAAGGCTTAAGCTCTCTCACAAAAGGTCCGTGTCCTACAGATATAGGTCCGCGAGGCAGACTGTCCAGGACTTAGAGATGCTCTAAAATAACCAGACGGTTGTTACTTTGATTCCCAACTGACCATCTCACCGGCAACTGGGGATGCAAGTAGTGCTAGGCAAGGAGACAAATAATTTACTATTTGTACAGTATAGCGATATTGCACTTACATATCAAAGCATTTTTATACCCAACTTAAGTTCACTTTCTTTGTTTGGAAGTATTTCAACTACTGTACGGTGAATATTTACACAGAACACATTCATTTGTTGTGAAACAAATTGTTAATAATTATCTAATACAAGGATGCAATCACAAAGTTGGGATATGTAATGAAAGATAAATATGATCAAGAAATAATATGGGGCATATGTTTTCAAAATGATTAATAGGTCATAATAAGTATCCTTTCTTCATAACAAACTCAATGCTACTGCTGTGGTACCTTTAAGACACTGACTTTAAACTGCTCCAGAAACCAAATTGCAGTGACCTTGTTTATTGTGGCAGAACTGAACATATTATCCTAAATCTTGGCACATATCAGCATAAACTGCATTAATAGTGTTATTGTAATATGAAAATAAGTTTTACAAAATCAAAATGATAAGGCAAGATAAGGCAAAAAAAAAAAAAGTAAACATTTATTTGACCAAGCCAGATATATTCTGAGTCGTGTAGCCTCCCTGTCTCACACAGTAGTCGCAATGCCATGTCATGACCCTAAAAGGCCAAAGGCCAATTCAGACTCAGGACAGACTGTGAACATGTATGATTATTGTCACATCGAACAGACGTGTCAAGAGAACTGGGCTCTTGATTTTCATCAGTACTATTGAGAGTTAAGGAGTGTGCAGGAGCGAAGTCACAGAACTTGTGACAGTTTGTCTAAATCCGTTTTGTTTTGTTCTTTTCTAAATGGGGTGCCAGCCAGGTCTCTCTCCTGACATCTAAGATAAGATGGTTCAAGGTTTAGGTCAGTTGTATTTTGTATGTTTAGTTTTGGGATCTAGATCAAACCACACAAGCGCGCACATATAAAAATGTACACCCTATACACATTAAACAACGAAAACATAAACCCAACAAAACACAATGCACATTCCAAGGTTCAAATCAAAGATCATATAATTATAATTCCAAGAACTAGATTTCTCTAATACTTACACACGATACATTCGGTAAAAAAACTCATGCGAATAAAGCTGGTGAAAGTGGGTTTCCATCCAACAGGTTTAAAGCAAATAAAAACCTGTGCGTAATGACGTCACATGCTGTTTTGCGGTCAAATTGGTATATCGAATTGATTTGAGACATTTTAAGGTGTTTCCATTAATTTTTGCACTGAATCGCACAACATTCAAGCAAACATTTGCAAACAAAGTTTTGCTAGACAAAATGGATCGCGCCATCTACCAACCAACATGGCATCATGACTTTGCGTAAACATACACGCCACTTTTCTAAAGCTATCCACGTGTATGTCTATGCTGTATACAGCAGATGTAAACATACCCACCACGTGGCGTCGCCATTTTGCGTGTTATCGAGAGAACGTGACGTACTATCGCGAGAACAACGTCACACGCGTGTAAAAAAATAAATAAAGGTTGGGTTTAGGAAAAGAACACAGAGAAAGGCTTTAGTAACATAAAAAAGTGACAATAATCCGGGGGAAAAAATGACAAAAACACGCTTAGGAAAACAATAAACGGTTGGGTTTAGGAAAGAAACATTGGGTAAGGCTTAAAAAAAAAAAAAAAAAACGGCTGAAAAATCACCACACATGGCACGCGATCCCAGCTCTCCTGGGTGAAAGTCCTGTGTTTTACCCATCTGCCACCCCAGCCAACCCCCTTCTGTGGACCTCCGTCCCTTTATACTACTCGCTACAGCGAAAATTCACTCTTAATGTAGGTCAATGGCGGGCGAATTGCGTTAATAAACACGCTAAAAAGCGATTTTGCGTCTTGATAACACGCCAAAATGGCATACGAATTGGCGTGTCATACATACGCCACTTCATGAGATCAGTCTGTACCAACAAATGATCAATATTGCACAAGTTGTAATAGTGCTTATGTGCCAGCAACATACCAAGCTATAATAAGAAAACGACGCTATCAACACATTGCTATGATGATGCAGATGCACATAAATTCCCGACGACAACGGAGGCGGCCTGTGGTGTGGGAACGACGGCGCTCCAAACTGTTCTGGGAGATCGTGGTTCAGAGACCCTTTGGTTGAAGCATTTTCGCCATTTCCTTCGCGAGTTCCTGATAAATTATGGCATTTCTTAGATTTTTGCTATCTAAAATAGCCATTATATTTTGCTCGTAAATTACATTCAAAAAGTCTCTCGTCTCCTCGTTTGTCCACTTACATCTATCTTTGTTGACACCCGCCATGTGTGCAAACAGAGCGGAAATACTGGGCGGAAATGAACTAAAACTTCTTCGTTTTGTAGGGGGTTGAAACCATAAAATGACCTAAAACTTAATCGCAATTCATCATTTATAATAAGCATAAGCCGTATATCGATCAAGATAAAATCCGATGAAACCGAACGTATTTCCTTTGAGTTGATATTCATGAAATTCAATCGAGTTCGAAGTTTCTATGAGGCATTTTTCATTCAATATCACTTAATTCGGATAAAAACGTGTGGATGGAAACATAGCTAGCGACATCCATCAAAAACAGTTGACCTTGCTAATTTATGCCGCAAATTGGTCCTACTGCATTGTAGGTAGGGTTGGGAATCAAAACCCAGTTCCAAATTAGAATCGATTTGAATGAATGAAATGCCAAGTTCCGGGTACCCATAAAAAAAAATTTAAAAAAAACTGGACTGGACGATGCTGCACATAGCAATACATTCTGTTTTGTTTAAGCAGTATGGGCAAGATGAATAAGAGTTGCGAGCACACGAGTCAGCAGTGCGCCATGGACCGCAGGTTTTCTACTCCGCTCCGATCGCCAACAGCTGTTTGCTGCCAGCGCAGCCGCTGTATCTCTCTTGGAATCAGATAGATAGATAGATAGATAGATAGATAGATAGATAGATGGATGGATGGATAGATAGATAGATAGATAGATAGATAGATAGATAGATAGATAGATAGATAGATAGATAGATAGATAGATAGATATTAAAATACTATCATATTAATGATATATCATCTATATTATATATTATCAATATTTATGTTGGATGGACTTTTTACAGTTTATATACTGTAGACTTTAAATCACAAGAGCCACAGAAGCTCGTCAAATTAAACTTTAACCATGTGCTAGCTTACATACAGGGAAATTTGTTTCTACTATGGATAACAAATGCCTACAGTATGTGTGTCTAATCAGAAATAATAATACACGTGAAGGAAAGAAATAGAACATTAAATGTGCTGAATTATAAAGAGAGAATTCCACACATGAGGAAAAACATGTCAAGGATGTTGAAAGAGAGTCTCATGTAAGATGATATTTTTTCCAAACCACACTATTCCTGTCATTCACCTCCCACAGAGGTGGGCCCCCAGTCATAACCGAACAGTGAGTGTGAGGAGCTGAGGCCAATGCTGTATGTGTCTACAGATTCCTCAGAGCCTACCAGCTAGCTGTGACTTTTAACAGCCGGCCCGTTCCTCCACACGCCCTTTAGCCCACACTGAGAGTAGAGAGAAGAAAGTGATATCAGTTTATCATTTCCTACTGTCAGCCAGTCAGCGAGGGGATGAACTGTGTATACAAACATAACTTAAATCAAACAACATGCTGCAGAATCAAAGTTCTTTAAAAACCACAAGGAATCCCAATTTCACCTCCAGAAGCTTTTAGCCTAAGTATTACAGCTTGAAGAATAATACAGCTGCCCTTGTAGTACTCCATCATCTGGAGTAAATTAAAGCCAATGTGAAACAGTTTCCTTGGCAAGAAAAAAGATGGACCACGTTCAACTTTGTGATCAGCAGAATCACAAACAAACAAATCATTTTTACTGGGCACACGCGCGCACACACGCACACACACGCACACACACGCACGCTCTGCTCGTCCCATCATCCCTTGTCCTCGACCCTGTTGTCACTGTCAATTTGCCATCTCTAAGAAGAGGTTCAACTCTTCAGTTATAATGACGACTTGGATCAAGACATAATTATTTCTACTATGTGCTTTACTAGAAAAAAAAAAACCATTCTACTCTATTTAGCAGAACAAATCCACTTAGATGGGATTTAGAAATAGGCATGAAATCCTACATAATTATACAAGATTATGTTGGGGAGAGGAGAATAGAGTATTAAAAAAACACCAACTGTTATGGAAGTTGGTAAGTGAATCAAATGGCTGTCAACAAGCTTCTAATAATATAGGATTACAGTAATAGTCCTCTGGTAAATCAATGGTAACACGTTTACGAGAATAACAGCTAGAGCAAACCAATTATACTTCTTGGTTGCTGGGTGAGAAGCATGACATACTCTATAGAAGCAAGACCTCTGATTTAGGCTTCAGTGAGGAAGAGAAGATAAGAGGTGTTGCTGTTGTCCATGTCCACAAGTGTTGGTCTGTTGTCCAGATGTTCAAGTAAACAAGCCTGTGACCTGAAGTAACTTATGGGATCCCCATAAACCCTCATTCCATTCAAATTATTAGTCCACTAACACATTTAAAATGAAGTTCAGATCCTTTTGCTTGTTCCTCTGTGGTTTGAGTATGACTGAAAGGTTATACTGTAGTCATTAACAGTCTTCTGTGTTACTAAAGATAGTGCACATTCCAAAATTCTCCCCTCTGCAAATGTGCCTGTGTGTGTGTGTGTGTGTGCGTGTGTGTGTGTGTGTGTGTGTGTGTGTGTGTATGTGTGTGTGTGTGTGTGTGTGTTGTTGAGGGTAAATGGCATGGATGAAAGATGGTGAACGAGCAGCTTCGTGAGAGCAAGAAATGTTGATGACAGCCACAGTGAATCGCCCACAAATAAACCGCATGCTGATTGTAAGATGAAGATCTAAAAATGTAGGCATTTGGGGGTGCTACGCTATATCAAAAGAGCACCAATACCCTTGTACACCTGCAGCGAATTCACCATTATTTCTACAATTTAACTTAAACGGTCTTTGATGTCAGAGTCAGTCCTCTAACATATCCACTAACAGCCGAATGTGGAGGGAAAGTCTTTGCCTCCAAATATGCTGATTTTTGGGCACAGAGGGACTCTTGGAATTCAACAAACTAGTCAAAAGAATTGGATTTTGGAATGAGACAAAAAAAGAGAGAGAAACTGACCCCTACATGCCTGGAATAATTTTCTTTTTTTTTCTTTTTTTTAAACATAAGCAGACCACACAAAAAAATCTGGTGAGAAAGAAGTAAAATTCTTATTGGGCTAATCTAAGACATTAGACGGTGCTTTCATCTGACAGTTTAACAAAGAGTTTGTGATGCAGACAAGCTTGGGCCACTTACCATGTCCACATTTAAAATCGTACTACTTATTATGACAGAGAGTCAAGATCAAGCTTAAATGAATTCACAAGCTATCATAACTATAGCTATATACTATATACTATATAACCACATCAAGCATTTAGATTATTCGTCTAGTAGGTATAGGCGCTTCTGTGAAAAACTTAATAACATAAATCAAATATTATTGTCTTGGCAGACAAGTTTTAGATGGAGCTTAACAGTCTATTAGATGCATGCGTGGTATCTGCAGCAGACCACTTTCCTGAGTATTTCATGGTTGCAGTAACTCTAGGATTACATTACAGCAGATTACAAGGGGGCGGAGGAGACCAAAGTGTGCGCTCACTGCAGCCGCTCATACAGAAATGACTCCCGTCCCTCTGCGTCTCAGACACAGAGGACTCATCTGAGGAATCAAACTGGAGAACTACTGAAACTGAATGTGGACCTTCTACTCTTTCATTGGGGTTTTTACATTCTTGTAACTGCAGCAGTTCCGTTTTCTACAGCTGTTCAAGTGCGTTGAAGAAAACCGAAGGTAAGATTTTTTTTAAATATTTTTTTTCCTGCCTTATCATCAATATAATACATTATCTGCATAGTATAACAATTGTATATAGACATAATATGTATTATCTTTGCATAAGATTTTGCATGTGACGTTTTCTCAGTTTGAATTTATTACCATCCTAACGTTTGCCCTATCAAAATATGTCCTTAATGCCTATAAAAGTTGAGTGACGTGATGCAAATTTACAGGGGAAAACGTTGTACTAATCTAACCTTTACCCGCGTCGGTTAATCCAATTTTCAGATGAATTAGCGCTCTATGTAGTTTGTTGTTTCATATACCCATCTATCTGCCAATCCATCTATCTATCCATCTATCTATCTATCTATCTATCTATCTATCTATCTATCTATCTATCTATCTATCTATCTATCTATCTATCTATCTATCTATCTATCTATCACATGATTGGAGTAACGCTTCTACACGCCGTGCTTCCCTCTCCAGGTGGGTTTCATTAATGGTACAGTAGCCTACAACGTCTAGCCCTCCTTGCCCGTGCACAATGAGTGTGTGTGGCTGCAGCGCCTCATACCTGTGGAGGTGGCTGCTGAAGGCTCTGTTGTTCTTGGCTGCTGTGCTGCCGTCGAGCGGTGACTGCCCCAAATCATGCGCCTGCAACGTCCCCACTGAACTGCACTGTACCTTCAGATACTTGACCGCAATACCTGACCACATCCAGCCAGCTGTGGAAAGAATTAACCTCGGGTGAGCCTTCGCTTTTTTTTTTCCAGCTCAGATGATTGGAGAACTTGCAGATACTCTGGGGGAAGACTTTTTTTTTCTTTTCTTTTTTTTTTACTGATTGACTTAGCTAAACCACAGACTGTCAACTGCAAAATGGTTATAAGGAGGAATAACATTACACAAAACTTTTCAGAGTTTAGCCTAACAAAGCCATTTATCATCACTGGTAGCTAGTAAAGGAAGTAGCCTAACTGTCAAAAAAGACAGTTAGTGTAACTTTAACCTACCTCAAATTTAAGGGAGGTTAACAAGCCAACTTTAACTCAGGCTAAATCTGTGAAGGTTAGCTAAGGTCAGCTTTAGCAAAAAGCTTATTCAACTAACCTTAGCTAACCTATTCAATTTTTAGCTATATTGCAAATTTTACAACAACTAGCTATTAGCTACCAGCTAGCTCCTCGTGACTGGATTCTCAGCTCTGTGCTACCAGAAATATGAAACATGGTGCTCCAGGTAAACATTTTATTAAATTACTGTAGCCTACCTGATGGTGATAACGGAGAATGCCATTAAGTTTGTAACAGATTGTAAAAGCTTTTGTCTTCACCTTTTCAAGATATTGTACACAGGTATGTTACACCCCCACAGGTGTTTTCACTTAATTCCCCTGATTAGATCCCTCAATTGAGGGATTTTTCACACAGATTGACTTGTCACAGCAAGAAATGCCAACCTTGATCGCTGTGTGGGCATGTTTGTGCCTGATTCCCGTCTCTTGTTACCTGTCAGGGAGGGAAAACCTAGACCATAAGAAGTAGAGTTGGGGTTTCTGTCACAAGTTTACCTACTTCCAATGTGCATGGAGAAGGTCACAACTCAGCAACACTTGTACTATGACACCTTTTGGCTTGTGGCCTTCATCAGGGCCACCCTGAGGCCACATTGGTCTTACAATAAAATTGTATAAGTGTTGCTGAGGTTTTGACCTCTTAAAACTTAGACCTTTACCATTTTTATTTCTACACTATTTCTACTGTGGTGACCTCGCATAATTCCCAATGTAACCCTGCCCAAGTTAAACTTGAGGAGAGGTCTAATAAGCCAGTTCAACTCAAAACATCTGTGTGGGAGTGCAGGACCTTTAACTGAACCTCCATACTTCAAAACAAATCCTTTTGGAAAATACTAAATGTTAAGTATATATATATATATATATATCTTTAAAATACTATTATAATTAGATACTAATCCTTTGGCACAAAAATAACTAAATAAGTTAATATCTTTTTTTTTTTCTGAGTGTGAAAGGAAGCAATGATTAAAGTAACACATTTCTTAGCTAGAGCAGTACGTATAAATATAGTATTATATAAGTATAAAGCCCAGCACTGATACCCAATATGTTTTTTGTTTCTATGCTTTTAGGTACAACAGTATAACTGTCTTGAGAGAAAATGATCTTTCAGGACTTGAGAACTTAGAGTTGTTGATGCTGCATAGCAACACTATCCACAGTATTGACGACCGAGCCTTCCAAGACCTCAGGTCTTTACAGGTAAAATCATATTTTTGTAAGTCTCTTGTGAACAGATTACAGGTCCTGTCTTGTGATATTGGAAAACAAGTTCACTGTGCACTTTGCAACACAGTAATACAGCAGAAACCTTATTTATTGATACATATCAATATTAATTCAGCTTCTATGTGCTGGTTGACAAGTAGCTAACGTTAATGCTAGCTAATGCTTGGTGGATAACATTATAGGGTTACAACATAGTTCAATACGCTCATAAAGTTATTAGTATTATGATTGTTTTGACCATGGATAAATGCAGCACTGCGCTAACCCATAAATAAGTTCACTACTAACATTAACGTTAGCTGTATAGATAGACGATTACTCTAATGCTAATTTAGCCAGCTAGCACACTCCGGTCTGCCTGCCTCACTCCCCCGGCGTAAAGAGACTTCATTCGGGATGATAGCTGACAACACAGCCGGGTCATGTAGCAATAACTAGTTACCGTTAGCCCCAGTCAGTGCCGGGTGCTTACGACGCTAACGGCAGTTTAATGAAGCGTCAGGAAACAGAGAATATCAGACCCAGGCACCATAGTCACAACATCGGCCAGCCGTAATGTTAGCTAGCTACGTCTCTGTAAACACTACCGGTGTTTGTACCGAAAATCTCTTCCCTGCCAAATTTCTCCCCCCTTCGCGTTTAGCTGTCTTTACAGTTAGCTAGCTAAATTAACCCGACAAAAGGTGGGTTAAGCACCAAAACGAATAGTTAAAGGGATACACCACCGTTTGTTGAAAGATGGCTTATCACGGTCTCCCCTAGCTGTAGATAGGTGGGCCAACGCATTTTTTGTGCATGCATTGTTTTAGTCCGGTGCAAAACCGGCAGCGCCGCTGCTAGTTAGCTTAGCGTAGTGAATGGAATCCTATGTTGCCGGTTAGCATGTTAGGAGTAAAAGTGAGCCAACAAAAGACAAAAAAACAACCTAATTACTTGCACTGAGACAAAAAATCTGTTGGCCCACCTATCTACAGCCAGGGTAGACCGTGATAAGCCCTATTTCAACAAACAGTGGCGTATTCCTTTAAGATTACAGAAAAGTAAAGGGGGAGATCGGGCAGTTGGGAGATGTTCTGCTGCTGCTGACAACGGCAATCGAACATCCTAGCCGACCTAGAGATTCCCCCTGCAATCCCCGCCCACACCTGTCTCTTAGCCTCGTTGAGTAGCTAGCTAGCGTTACAACAAACCCCGTCCGCCCAGTAAAATCCAAAAGGTGACATTGGCATGTGAAATATACTGTGATAGTGCGGTTTTAGCTGCTGGCTAATCATTAGTCAGCAGCTAAAACCTGCTAACGTTAGCCGCTAATGTTAGCTTGCTGGCTCATTAGCTAACTGGTCAGCTAGCTACCAATACAGATTGAATCAAGAAAAACTTATTTATGTTGGGGAAACTGCAGCTATTTTATTAGCATGACATGAATAAACATTACTAAACGTAACGTGAATAAACTTGAATGGGTAAAATCGTCCGTGAACAGATGCATTCTAATCGATGATAGTGTTTAGCAATAAAAACTCCCATAATTCCATGCAACTTCCTAACGTCATCAAACGTCTGTGTTTACAATCCATTGTTTTGGTTGAGAGACCCCTAGCGGCAGAAAGTTACATATTGTACATTTAAGAGCTCAGTCCTAACAAAAATGTAACCACTTCACAAGGAGAGCATTATTATGGGGCTTTCATAGTGGATTGCATTATATTCCACTTTAATTTATTTTGTATAAAGGATACTCTCCAATAACTGATTGCTTACACTTTTCCAGACTAAATATTTATTCTGCTGTCTTGACTTCATTTCATGGTATCCCTCAATAATTTGCTGTTGTGTGTTAATAGTCTTAAATCAACATTCTTTTGACAAACATCTCCAACTTCTCAATCATCTTCTCACAGGTCTTGAAGATGTCCTTTAATAAAGTAAAGGAAATCAAAAAAGAGACGTTCAAGGGCATGGATAGTCTGCTGAGACTCCACATGGACCACAACCACATTGAGTTCATCAGTCCAGAGGCTTTCTATGGCCTAACCAAACTACAGTTGGTCCAACTGGAGGGTAACCACCTCCAGCAGCTCCACCCAGACACATTCATCACACTGAGACACAGCCAGGTGTTCAAGCTGTCCTCAGTAAGAAACATCCACCTGTCAGACAACCTCCTCACCACGATGCCTGAAAATATCTTCTCAGGCTGCAGCCAGCTAGAGAACCTCTTCCTTCATGGCAACCCATGGACATGTGATTGTCGTATGACGTGGTTCTCAGTGTGGGCACAGAGGAACACAGGTGAGGAGTGTGTGTTTGCTTTGGAATAGTCTGAAAGCAATCAGACAGATTTACATGCTTGTGTACAAGGGAAGACAGCCCCTTCTTTTGTAATGAGGGATTCTTTCTTAAGGCATTGATTTCTTTCTAAACACAGTATACATGATAGAAAATACTTATAGAAAACATGTGAAAAGTCTGTAAACTGTGTAGTACTGAATTGTGGAGTTAGACCGTTAAACTGTTTTTTGCCATGTCTGTGTCCAGGATCTTTTGGGCGGCCAGAAATTATGGCTAGTTTGGCAGACCTCTGCCAAAAGCCAATAGTCCAATTATATATGATATGCACATCTGCAATTGCAACCATTATACTGTATATGTCTGGATACATTTCCAAAACTATTAGAAGCAGCAGTCAAAACCACTATTAAACTTATGTTACGACCACTATTAAATATATTGCATAATGCACAATTAGAGGGTGATGCTGTGCAAGCTAATACTATCAATAAAACGCGATAATCAAATTGAAACTCACCATCTAAACATTGCCGCTGGATCACAGTTTGCCTATTTATTTAGCCCCCTTTCCAACAAGCTAGCATTAACACGGTTGGTGCCAATGGAATCCTTAGGTCATCTAGTTTGATATGATACTGATACCTTTACTCTAGCGTTCTAGATTTCTTAATCATTCAAATTTAGCTGGGTGGTTAATAACACATGTTGCTGCAAATTCACAAAATGCAAAATGTTGCTAACTACTAGGTTATTCTACTTAGACTTTTAAATAGAGATGCACCCATTACAACTTTCTAGGCCGATTCAGATTTTCATTGAGTTAGGCCAGCCAATACCGATATTAACCACTTTACAGCACACGCAAATATTTATTTTCTGTCTTTTCTTTAATAGAACATTTTGCTCAGAACATAGAAATTTTTTTTAACAGATAATGGATCACTATAAAATAGAACTATATAAATGACTCCTGGTGTGGGAAATTCACACGCATCTAAAGTGCAATGTTAGAACCATTTCCTTCTTTTCACATCCAATATCCAACTAAAAAAATTTGATTTTGGTTTTTGGTGTCGTCCCTCCATGCCCTACTTTTTCCTTGCAGGTGTTGCATATTGCAAACTTGCTATCTCCTGCACACACGCTGAAGAATTTCCAAACAGCTGACATGTTGCAGGTTAATTCACGAGGTTCCCTACATGGGTACGCGCACGGGTACGTGCGACACGGCGGAAAAGTTGAGAGAAAGGAAAAAGAGACTGTGCTGTCGCGTCCGTGTGTGCGTGCGTCCTTGAGAACTGTAACTCGTATAACTTATGTTGTCAGTTAATTTTAGCATTGACCGGCGTGAAATCGGCATATGTCAGACTGACCTGCCGGTCGCCGGTCATGGCCTATCGGTGCATCTCTACTTTTGAAATGTTTTTTTTAGTTTATTTTTTTTTTATTAATACTGCATGGAATTGTAACCAAAGCGGGAAAGGCATATCCAAAAGAAACATATAAATCTTTGCAGAGACGTCACTGGAGGCAGAGATAATTTCTTCTTCTAGGGCTACAGAAAACACTAAAGACACGGAGGAACAAAAGTTATACCATTCATTCATGACTTGGCTAATGTAAAAGTCAACTCATAAATTACAATGCTGTATGATGATGATCTTTTCTGGTTCATAAATTTTACTGATCAGTTTTGGTTTGGCTGGCCCATAATGTGGAAATTGTAAATGTTGTTTTTTTGACACGCAACCAACTGAACAGTATTACACACTTGATTTAAATGTTTCCAGGTGTGCTGAAATGCAAGCGAGACAGAACATATCCAAGAGGCCAGCTGTGTCCTCTTTGTGAAAATCCTGCCCCTTACCACAACAGACCTCTATCCCTTCTCCCCGGTGTTTCCTTCACTTGTACCAAACCCTGGCTCCAACCCCATCTAAAGCAGAAAAACATCAGCCTGAATGAGGGGGACTTTACTCCAGTTTCCCCCAAGGACTTCGTTGCCCCATTAGGCTCCATACAAATGAAGCTGGCAGACCAGTTTCACAATGATGCCAGTCTGTCCTGCACTGTCCAGAGGCCCTCTGCTTTTGAGAACTTGACACAAACCTTGGAGGAGGAGGAGGGAAAAAATGTCACTCTGCTTACAGCTGGCATCACTGCATATTTGGTGTGTAACATTGACTATGAACACATACAGCAGCTTTGGCAAATCCTGGCTACCTACAGTGACTCTCCCTTGACAATGGAGAGGGGCGTAATGCTGGCCAGAAGCCCAGAAATGGTATACAGGTATAGTCAGATGAAAACAAAGGAGGGAGAGGAAGGAATTCACACAAACATTGAGGCTGAGATTAAAGCCTCCCCTGCATGGTTGCTGCAGGGAGAGGTGAGCTTCCAGCTTGACCGCACTACTACCACTTTCTCTACTCTGCACATTAAGTACCAGTCTGTGGTCAACCTACGTGTGGAAAACGCATCACCTAAGAAGGACCATTATTCCTGGACCATGATCAAGCGAGATAATCAAACCAAGACTGAGCACACTGTACTTACAGGTGGGAGTTAGAGATTGATGCTTAATTTCTGATTTGACCTTTACTTCAGTCTACATGAAATAAATAATCTCTTAACTGATGCATAATAATCCACTGATAATAATAACAACTGTAATAAAATATGTATTTTATTTGTAAACTAGGTGGTGTGGTGCAATTGAGCTGTCAAATCCGGGGTGAGCCAAAGCCTTTGTTGGAGTGGATTTTACCAGATGGAAATAAGGTCAGAGCTCCTTACTCCAGTGAGGACAGGAGGATCATCATTTCTGCTGATGGGAAGCTCACTCTGCGGGGCGCAGATGCTTCAGACACTGGCCTCTACCGGTGCATTACCACAAACTACCTGGATGCAGATATCCTTGTCTTTCGAGTGACCGTTCTGTCCCCTGATGTGGAAGAAGCAGAGGTCAACGGCGTCCAACTCTCAATGCCACTGGGTGAAAAACTGGTTCTTGACTGTAGTTCCTCAGGGAGTCCTGAGGCCTTGGCACAGTGGGTACTCCCTGACCACTCAGTACTGGACAAGTCTCATGGGAACAGGAAAGTGTATGAGAACGGCACCTTGCTGATTCAGGGTCTCACAGCGAGGGACAGAGGATTTTATAGGTGTTTGGTTTCTAATCACCTGGGAGTTGATCTGCTCGTGTCTCAGGTGACAGTGACTGGAGAAACGTCTGAAAAGGTGACAGTTTTGGACAGTGAGGGATCAGGGCTCAAAACGGAGGACAAGGTTGGCCTGAGCTTGACTGAAAACACAGTCACACTCAATGAGATCCCCTCTTCCAGTCCCTCTGACAGAACTAGTCAGGAATCCAGGACCATCACCTCAGATCGACCTTACCCCAGACTCAGGTCACAGGCTGGAGGAGGTAGACTGGGACAGAGAAGGAGGGGGACAGTCGGCAAAAGACGCATCTGGAGTAGTAGGGTGTTTGATAAAGCTTCCAGGAAAGTGGACCCACATAAATTTGCTGAACTAATGAAAAAGGCTCAAGATGGATCAAGAATAAAGACTGGCACAGAGAAAGAGGGTGCAAAATATGAAGACTCAAACACTGGTCTTTCTGGTGATGGGGAAATTGGCTCTGGTGAGGATCATAAGGAAGATCATATCATCATTGTGCCAAAGATAGTTAAACCAACTACAGATAATCCACAGAAAGGTAGAGTATTTGGAGAGAAGAGGCAGCCTGAAACTTCTACAACCACACAGACCAGTCAGGATAGTAATTTAGCAACAATGGGGGCACATCAAACAGTTGGCATAGAATCCACAGTAAGCAATCGCATTGATGTAAGTCAAGTGTCTGAAAATAAAAACACACCAACAACAGAGTCATATATGCAGTCAGATTCTACACCGATGGAGTTCACATTCACACACCATCCAACAGGAAGGAGTAAAAGTCAAAGTGATGCAGTTACACCATATAACACAGTATCACAAAACGCAGGCCTCTTTAGTTTTGATGAGACCACTGAACTTTATGCTCTGGAAAGAGCTTCCAAGCCAGGCTTAAGCAATCTCCCAGTCACTCTCCAACTTACTGTGACAGACACTTCAGAAGAAACTCAGCTCCAGTTCTCGGGAGAACAACCTGCAGAGTTCGAGACGTCCACTGGGGCGGCTCTATCGTTTACCACAGACCCTCATGTCACTCCAATGAGGGATGGCCCAGGCCCAGTGGAGCTAGTCATTCACACATCCACAGACCCAGAAAGCCAGACGACATACACAGCCGTCGCCGCCACAGAGAGACAGCAAGATGCAATAACCTTCCACACGACCCAGACAATCAAATCCCCACGCCTGACTGCAGGATCCACTATCATCTCCCGGCAGCAGATCCAAATCATCCCACACAAGAACAGCAGAGGAGGGGGCCGCAGGAGGACCTTCCAAGGCCGCAGGAGGATAATTAAGCCCAACAAGATCACCAACATACAGTCCTTGATCAATAAACTTAAACAGCCCTCATCAAAGAAGGAAGGGAATGACACAGTACCTTATAGAATTGAACTGACCACAGGTAAGCAGCCTTGTTTTGTAAGCAAATAGAGCCAAGTTTTTCTTCATTGTTTACTGTGTGCCTCTTTACCTGATATTTTGTATATGTTTCCTTTTCCTTTTTTTTCCTCAGACTGTGATGAAGACAAAAAGAAGACAGCAACCACTGATCTGCAGATGGTCACACCAACAGCTTCCTCCAGTTCATCTTTACACAGAACAGAGCGACCTGCCTCTACACAAAAAACTGCAGCTTCCACCACAGACTATTACATTACTTCAAATGCCCCCTTCACCCATACAGAGTCTAGGCCAGATGTTTCCAGTGGCTACATGACCTCTGCTGATGCCCCTGAGTTTGACCCTACAATGGATCCATTTTTGACCACAAATAAAGAATTGTCTATCTCCACCACTATCACTACTACAACCGTCTCTAAGATTATCCGTGGAAGAATTCCTTGGAATAAGCTGTTTGGAAGCAAGGAGAGGGGGAATATACTGAGCAGGCTAAGGAAGCCATCCATCACCCCAAAAACCTCAACTACAGTGACCCCAACCACAACCCCTGCTGCTCTGTCCACCACCACCGCAAAGTCCCTTACTGAACCTGAGACCCTGTCCCCGTCCAGACACACAGGAAGCAAAGAGGGCTCATTAGATGATGACTACGGAGACTTGTCCTCTGCAGATTTTGAGTTCACAACATTGCGACCCAGCTTTCACTATCTAACTTCTACCAGTCCATCATATTACTCCAAGTCTGCCACCACTGCTGAAACACCACCAGAATCACATACTCTACCTTCCCCACCTACTGTCAAACCTCCCTCAAATGAAAATCCTGATGAAGCCTTATTATCTGGGTCTGGGGGACTAGCTGATAACAGGTTAATAATCAGACAGAGGCCTGGTGGGACAAGAAGACAGCAAGGGCGGAGAAGAAGGCCCTTAAGGGGCAGGAGACCCTTCAAGAAACCTGCAATCACTAAATTTCAACCTACAACTGGGGCTTTAACTACAACTATGGGAACTACAATGGAGGCAACCACACTACCACAACGGACTGTTTCACTTTATAAGCCACTTTACACACCATCTAAGAAAGAGGACAGAACTCCAGTAGTTGTTGCCACTGCCCAAACATCAAAGGAGGAGACTGACTTATATGAGGAATTTGGCTGGAGCACATCTAGCAGTTTAAAAGCCTATACTACAACCAAGGCACCTTTGATCCCTTCAACCACATTTACCCCCACCACCACATTTATGCCAATTACCACAAAAGTGTCTAAAACAACAGTGCAACCCAAAGTCCACAGCAACATCAGACCACCAACACAGAGGAACACTGGTCACGCCACTCGTAGGCCACCAATGAGGAGACTCAGACCTACCGTGCAGAGCAGTGGTGCCAGAGAAAGTGCAGATAAAGGCCTTGATACGGAGACCATTCTTACTGCTAAGCAGGGATACACTAACACCCCTGCCCCATACAACAACATAGGCAAACACAATGCCATCTCAAGTGTTTATAATCATCTCTCTGGCAATGAAGCTACACGTGCCAATATTGCTGGCTTTGAGCCCACTACAAAGGTCATGACGAACAAACCAAAGATAGTTGGGGGCAATGCAGCCAGCTTCACCGTGTTATCTAACTCCGATGCTTTCCTGCCATGTGAAGCTGTTGGAAACCCTCAGCCAGCTATAACCTGGAAACGATTCTCCTCAACTACAGGTAAAGAAAATATTTTATCAATTGTTATCATTTAGAAAAACAACAGAAAGGGTTCAGGTGTCGAGTAAACATCTTTTAAAAGCCATGTGAAAACTGCTTCTTTATATTCAGGTGCAGCTATAAGCAATATGTAGGAATGGTAATGCTGAAGTGTAAATGAAATTCAGTGAGGCAACTGTAATGTTTTTCATATTTCAAAGAGCAGGGAGCACAGTGTTGGTTCTTTTTATTTGACAAAAGGCTTGGGAAATACTGTATGTTGTTGTGACATTGTATTAGGGCGATTTTGTATAATCCATGTCTGTTTTATTATTAACTTATGATGTGTATGAATCATAATTTTTAATCTGTACTTGTCTTAGTAATGTCATAAATGTTGTTTTAGGATGTTTTTAAGTTGAATGTTTCTTAGGAGAAATTCTCTTTCTCTCTCCTTCAGGAAGCACCGTTACAGTTAAGGGGAGGATGGGCAAGTTTGAGGTGTTGAGCAATGGCACGCTGTCGATCCAGAATGCCAACATGAAGGACCGTGGCCAGTACATCTGTCTAGCTGAGAATGATCATGGATCAGATAAACTTCTTGTCACCCTCTCTGTGGTGGCCTACCCCTCACGCATCATGGAGGCAAAAATGCGGGAGATAAAGTCTCATGCAGGAAACACTGTGGAGATGAAATGTAAAGCAGAGGGTCGGCCCACACCCATGATATCCTGGATCCTGGCCAACCGAACCCAGGTCAGGGGTCAAAACACAGAGAAGGGAAGGGTATCAGTATCTGCTGAGGGGACTCTGGTCATTGAGCAGGTGTCTGTTTATGACAGAGGTCATTACAAATGCATCGCCAGTAATCCCGCTGGAGCTGATACTGTTACAGTCCGACTGCAGGTGGTGGCAGCTCCCCCAGGTATCGTGGAGGAGAAACGGCAACAGGTGAAAGCGGGTGTAAGCCGAGACATGTGGCTACCCTGCACTGGCCACGGCAGTCCTCAGCCTACTATTCACTGGGTCCTCCATGATGGGTCAATAGTACGACCTTACAGACCTGCCAGAGACTCAAGGATATCGGTGTATTGGAATGGAACCCTTCACATTAAGGATATGACTCCAGCAGACAGCGGCAAATATGAATGTATTGCTACCAGCTCTACTGGCTCAGAGAGAAGGGTGGTGACTCTAACTGTAGAGAGGCAAGAGTCTGCACCTCAAATAGTGGAGACATCCCACCGCATGACAGTGTTGTTCTTCGGCGACCAGCTGAGACTAAACTGTTCAGCTACAGGAGACCCTAAACCCAGGATCATCTGGCGGCTGCCCTCTAAAGCTGTGGTGGACCAGTGGCACAGGTAAAAATCCCCTTGATCGGTGGTAGTAGTGCACAGAAGAATAGATAGAAGCATTTACAGCGAACTTGTGAGTAAAAGTTAAAACGAACATTACTAACATTTTGGACAAAACAGACTCAACATTTCTTAACAGTTTTAAGGCCATGCAGAACTTCCAAAAATAAGCTTTATTGTTTTCAGGGGATCATACTTCTACACTTCAGGATTTAGTAATAAGTATGTTTGGTCATTTTTAGTTTCCTGCATTGACCATCAAGTCAGTGTTTTGATGTGATGGTTACTCATCTGAAGCTTTACCAACTTGCTACATCAGCTTCAGAACCACCTCCATAAATACTGGAAATATTTACAAAATGACTACAATGCCTACTACAATGTAGTGTTTTTCAATCCATTGCCAAGGCCTTGGCTCAGTTTACTGGTCGGTTCATAAAATCTTTAGTCTCTTTAACCTCCCTAGTGAGTTTATGTACATGTTTTGGTGTAACCATTCAGTAATTAAGTTTTCAACTATTTGAAGACTTTCTTTGCAACCACAATGTTCTCGTTTGAGTTTTCTTTTATGTGGTTTCCCAGCGGATTCTATTTTAATGTAGTAATATAAAAATTATTTGTTGTTATTATGGACATGACTGTGATGTGTGAAAACATAAGACGTTTTGTAGAACTGTGAAGAATTTAATTGTACGCAATGAAACGGAAAGATCCCACTGTATGAACTCTGCTCACTTATATTTGATCAGCCTTTATTCTTTCATCTCCAATTACTAAGTCTATCTTATTTCTGTCATGTATTTTTTCAGGATGGGCAGCAGAATTCAGGTTCTGGATAACGGTACTCTTATTGTTAGCACTGTGAGTGATAAAGATGCAGGAGACTATCTCTGTGTGGCACGAAACAAAATTGGTGATGATCTCCAACTCATGAAGGTCAGCGTGTCAATGAAGCCAGCCAAGATAGAGCCGAAGCTCTATGGGAAGAAGCAGGTACCTTACGGTAATGACTTTAAGGTCGACTGTAAAGCGTCAGGAGCACCAAAGCCAGAGATCTCCTGGGGTCTACCAGACGGTAGAGTTGTCAACAGCGCTTTTCAGTCTGATGCCAGCAGTGGAGGAGGACGAGCACGACGCTATACACTTTTTGACAATGGAACGCTCTACTTAAACCAGGTATGCAATGGCATGTCATTTTCCACAATGGCACATAACATTTTCAAAATAATTTACATCACGTGTTGTGCTTCTTCAGGTTGGAATGTCCGAGGAAGGGGACTACACCTGCTTTGCTGAGAACCAGGTGGGCAAGGATGAGATGCATTTACATATCACTGTGGTGACCGCTGCCCCCAGGATACGTCCAACCAGCCAGACATATGCCAGGGTGAAGCCTGGAGGGAACGTCCGCTTTGACTGTGAAGCACTTGGGGAGCCCAAACCCAAGATCCTGTGGTTGCTGCCCACCAACGATGTCATTGCAGCATCTAATGAACGCTACCTAATGCATGTCAATGGCTCCCTGGATATCAGGGATGTGAAGCTTATCAATGCTGGGGAGTATGTTTGCATGGCTCGAAACCCTGCTGGAGAAAATAGAAAAGTCTACAAGCTTGATATAGAAGGGAATCCACCAGTGATCAATGGTTACCGGCAGAACAGGACTGTAATCAAAGATGTAGCTTCTAAATACTCCAGGAAATTAATAGACTGTAAAGCTGAGGGCAATCCCAAGCCTAGCATCACTTGGATTATGCCGGATAACATCTTTCTGACAGCACCATACTTTGGCAGCAGGATTAATGTCTACCACAATGGGACATTAGAGATTCGTAACGTGCGGCCAACTGATACAGCCGAGTTCATCTGCATGGCGAGGAATGATGGAGGAGAAGCAGTAATGGTGGTGCAGCTCGAGGTGAGCAGTATACTACGAAGGCCGATCTTCAAGAACCCCTATAACGAACGTATTGTGTCTCGGATGGGGAAAACCACAGTTCTGAACTGCTCTGCTGATGGATACCCAATGCCAGAGATCACTTGGACTTTGCCTAACGGAACACGGTTTACTGGTGACCACCACCTAGTTAAGAATGGGACTTTAGTCATCTACAACCCTCGCAAAGAAGATGCTGGGAAGTACCGCTGTGGTGCCAAGAATTTAATGGGCTACATAGAGAAGCTAATCATTTTTGATGTCGGGCAGAAGCCTTACATCCTGACAAGGCCTAGGGGCATCATACGCAGTGTGTCTGGAGAACCTCTCTTCCTTCATTGTCTATCTGATGGAAGTCCCACACCCAGAATCTACTGGACCATTCCTGGTGGTCACACTCTTACTCGGCCTCAAGTCCTCGGGCGCTACCAGTTGCTAGAGAATGGTACTTTGGTTGTTCAGGAGACAACTCTCCACGACCGAGGGAACTACATCTGCAGGGCTCGGAGCGATGCCGGGGAGGCTGTGCTAACTGTCCCTGTTATTATCATCGCCTACCCTCCACGGATCACAACAGGGCCACCTCCCAGTGTGAGGGCAGTGACCGGGACACCTATCCAGCTCAATTGCGCTGCCATTGGGATCCCCAAGCCAGAGATCACCTGGGAGTTGCCCGATCGTTCAGTTCTGTCAACGGCGGAACAGGGCCGACCTATGGGTAGCGAACTGCTCCACCCTCAGGGCACACTTATCATTCAGCGGCCCAAAGCCTCTGACTCTGGCACATACAAGTGCCTGGCCAAGAACCACCTGGGTACAGACTCAAAGCTCGCATATGTACATATATTGTGAGAAAGAGACAAGACTGGGGGAGGACGGTGGCATATCCAAATGTAAATATTACCAGACACCCAGTCACTAGTGTCTACGAGGTACAGTGCATGTTTTCTCACATGTGGATTTGTGAGGGTTACAGCTTGTGGAATATTATTAGTGGAAAAAAAACAAGTGACAAATGTGAATTAAAAAAATAAACAGAGTACAAGAAGATAAAGGAAGCAGACATTTTATAGGAGAAAAATGTGTTTTCTTTAACTAGAAAACAGCCTGGGGCTAGAAAGTTGTTATTGTAACTTTGGAACTGGGGGTCTGGAAATTCATAGGTGGTTTTCATTTGGGGTGGTTCTCATGGGAGCAAAAGGGCCAGTGCATAGAGCCAAACTTAAAGGGATTACTCTGACCAGGCGTTGCTGGCCACACATAATTATATTATTACAGCACATGCAGAGAGGGAGAAAACAATGGTATAACAGATTGAAAGAAATAATTAAAGAAAGAAAGAAGAAATAATCCCTTCAGACATTGGCAAGAAGTTGCTACTGTCATGAAACAGTGCTTTGTTGTTTAACAGCAAATGAAAAAGACAACAGGAAAAGTGTATATAGTCAAATATCTTTCAAGAGCAATTCATCGAATTACACAGTGGAAGAAAATAGATTTGTTCAAAAAAATATATACGGCTTGTTTTACACTGGATGCATATCTGCATAGACAGTACAGTGCTTTTATCAGATCTGATTTCGTTATTATAATTTTTATATTTTGATGACAGTTTAAAGCAGACTACTTTATTTCAATCAGGAGAGACTCCGTTGCAGATATGCAACATTTACTATTAAGATATAACCACGTAGGTACAAACAATTATTTGGAGATTAGTCTCCATTGTAAAGGGGTATCTATACAAATCTAATGTGTAGGAAAACCAAACACATCCCCCAATGGAAACTAGACACTGGTGGTGGTGAGAAGAATCCAAAGGCAGAAACAGCCCGCCGAGGAGAAGACCGAGAACGACGCCGAAAAAGGCCCGGAGGTGGAAGGGGAGGAGGCGGGTCGCACTCGTCTGAAAACACAACTGACAGAAGCAGGAGAGAGAACAGATTTAAAACAAGGTAGACTGCTGTGATTGGTTAGAACATAAGTGCCCGATTCTAATTGGTATACAGAACCGAAACACCCACTGCCCAGCTGATCAGTTGAAGAGAAGAGAGACAACGTAAGAGGAGTCTACCTGACTGAATTTACGCTGAGCTACATGTCTATTCGTATTTAAAACAATACAAAACACACTATCAATCTATTGTGTTGTACACAAGAATTTACAGTAATGTTATACATTATGCTTATCTGTAATAATACAGTATATCTATTTGTAGTATCTACTTTATCAAAGTATTGGAGACAAAATGATATTAAAAATATAACATGGTTCATGTCTTTTTAATGTTTTTATTGTACTATAAGATACAACAAAACCCTTTGCCAAATAAATGAAACCTCACTGTTGAATGTACACAGAACTAGTACTAGTAGGCTTTTATGATGCTGTTGTTATGAAAGTCATTAGCATTATCTAGCTCACCCAGCAGGAGGAGGTTATGGCTCTGGCTGCAGTAGAAATCTTCCAGACACGCATAGTTCTACCTCTCCAGCTGTAAAAATAGTTCTTTATCCAGCTCTTCAATGTGCAGGACCCACAGGGGAGCCTTTGATTTTTGTTTGGGATTGAGTACTGATTTCACTGCACTCCTGCAAATTAAACAGAGAGATTAGGGAGAATGTTGAGACAGAAAGGGGGAACAGAGACATATATTTTTAAAATATCAATCAGTATATGTAATTAATTTGATGAAATATTTCCAAAGTTATAGCTTACTATAAGAAAAGAAAGAAATATATTACATGCAACACAAAAACTTAAATTAATAATGGTGAATAATGTCCTTGAGATACGGTATGAGTGGTCTACTATAGAACAATGTTTGCTCTCTAACCACTTAAGTTGTTTTTAAGGGCATTCATCAAGACACATACCCCCTATGCCTTAAGGGCAACAACTGGAACCAATTTCTCAGTAAATTGCAACAACTTTGAATCCTCTATAATGATGCACAATTCTTCCTTTTTGCAAGGCCTCATAAATAATGCTGGGACTTCCACTGAGGTTGTACTGTTTACACTAATTAGGAGAACAAGAGAGATAACAGAAAAACTATTTTTAATAAAGGAATCAATTCTGTGTCATATGAGATGAAATTGTAGGTTAATATAGAGTAACACTTAAATCCTCTACATAGTATGTGGTTGGGGTAGAAATTAATTCTCGAAATATTTCTTTTTTTTTGTTATATGGCTATATGCCATATAACAATGTTTCTAATGAAGATATATCAGTCTTTTCTACAGTCTCCTCCTGATGTTGGAGTGTGAAGGACAGCTGTAAACACAATCAGTAAAAAGGACATAACTAATTTAAAGTGGCTTCCAATACCTAACAGCTGCATTTTAACAGAGACTCAAAAACAGAGGTCAGTTGTTATTTCTCAAGTGTGTACGTTCCAATAAATCACTTTTTTTAAATGTCAGAAAAAAACACAAATTGTAGTTTAGAGCCAGTCTACACCAGTATGATATGACCCAGACAGATATGGGGAATGAGGGAATTGTCTTCCATAAACTTTGGAATGTAGGCTACTTGCTCCATGATATGAGAGAAAACTGCTTTCATATGTGAGCTGGGCGACAACCACACACAAATTAAACTAATAGTGTGAAAACACCATGTATTTTTATTGTTTTTAATTATAGCTCTTATATGTGAAAAGGTCAAAGTTCATCATTCGCACCATGTGCCCTCTCTGGATGGTAAAGAGTTTATTTGTCCAGTTCTGGTTTTGCGATTCATGTTTGGAGAACCATGGAGTTTGCCGTCCACCGACTTGGATATTTATGAGGATTTATGTGATTTTCCCATTTGCTCCTTTCCTCTTGGGTGTTTAAAGGAAAAACTTTGAAGTCTAACACATACCATTTAAAATACGGTTTTAGAAGAAGCTACTGAAGGTAGTGTGGGATTTTCTTTTTTTCTTTTTTTTCATGTGTCTTTACCAGGTCAAATATAGCGTAACTCTGAACCCAATTTCTGGTTACAGCTGTTAAAGTGAGACATGTCAACATCAAGAGCTGCACTAACACTAACATTTCACAAGATTAATTAACAAAACATGTTTTTACACTAGATGAGGTAGGTAAAAGTATGGCCAGTCCTTGGCCACCTTGAAGATTGTGGAAAAACCGAACAAATCTGCACAGAATCATATGACTTCTTGATGGGGTGATTGTCCTCATTACCCCACAGTCTACCTTCTCCAAGGGACTCCCATTACACACTAGTTATTTTATGTTTTCTGGAAGCAGATCGTTGATTTTTCACGTTTATTTACACTACCCCTACTTTTTTTTAAATCTAGATTCAGCTGCCAACTCCCCCAACTGCGGGGAGCATTTAACAATTGATGCTTTGTTTAACCAGCAATTCCTACGTTAGTTTTCTCCATGTTTCCATCCAGGAGCAAGGCAGTCCATCTCCACTCCAGGAACCAATGGGAGGCCAGATCTGTTCACTCAATCAATAAGTCAGTGATTTTACTTAAAGACATGCTTCTCAGCGACACAAGTCTATGTAACGTATATTTTGCTGTCTAGCATTTATGTGTTTAGTGTAGGATTTTTATCTTAGATATGGACTTTATACAACAAAGCTCCCTATTTTTAGTACTGAGTTAGTTCTCAAAATGAAACTGGATTTTTATGTCGATGCTGATCTCGATATTTAGGAGTTTCAGTACCGATTTATCAGGACATGGTCATTTTGTTTAATATACACACAAAGCACAAACAATCCTGGTACCGATCCCTTAGACACTCTTTGTAAAATTAGCATTTCTGTACAGCATGTTCTTGTTGCTTATTGACCAACATATACACCGATACTGATAAATCTGTAATAAGCTAATATTTGCCGATATATCTGCCTAGACAAAAATAAATCTGAAAGGAGAGTGACTTTTGGACTCAGATTCACCCAGTGGCTCGAAACCTGTCTCCAAATGAGTGTTCCATAACTGCTGCATATGAAAATCAGCAACTGTTTGCTAACACGTTGCTTTATCGATATGAAGCAGTGATAATACTGTATGTCAGTGTTGCCCCCAAGTCCCCAGGAAATCACTTATTGCTAATTTAAAGAAAGTGTACATAGTCACGCCCGCTTCCTTAGTTACAAACACTCCAACTCTGTTGCTAATAATTTATTTTTAACTAAATTAACTTTATCAACATTCAATACACCTTTTAATTATCATGGGCAAATGTTTACTTCAAAGACTTTTTTACATCTCATAGCAGGAAAAGCACAGATGGGACTAATAAACCTAACGATGGCTCAGTGCCACAGGAAGTCCTGTCAGTGAGCCATTATGCACTGATATGGGACGTTAAAATTATTAATCACAGCTGTGCTTTTCCTGCTATGATGTCAAAAGGTATTTTATTTTAAAAGGTATTCAAAACAAACAGTAACCTGCAATATTTAAACATACAGCCAGTCATTATAGGAAAATTGTATACCATTTATTTAAGAATACCTACTCATAAAAGTGAATGTGCAATGTATGTTGATGTATGTCATATCATATATCTGTGTGGGCAATACCAGAATGAGTAATGACAAACACTTAAAAAAGAGGAAACTTAGAGCTGAGTGAGAAAAAGTGGAAAGGAAGGATAAAGTCCACCGAGTCGGTAGACATGGTAAACCAGGGAAGGGTGAGACATATTTTTGGTCTGTGGTATGAATTCCATACTTCAACTAGAACGCTCGCAGCCTGAACATGGAAAGTGAGATCTCAAGAGAGGACCGCTGGGAGCCGACCAACAGCAGTCTGAGACAGTACTTCTCTGTTAGCTCAGAGAGTCTGTCTTTTTTTCTTTGATGCTGCAAATTTGGCAACGAGTAAAGTCTTCTCTCAGCAGAATTAAGAGGACCACTTGCTTCATTTTTTTGCTGCAATCCAAGCCTATAGGTGGGAAAGTCTTTTCAAATAACCAAAGTGGGTTTCTCCGTTAAACACACAGCCTTGTGGATGCACTCACAGTAGATGCTCGTACGGTAGATCGGCGTCTTTTTCTGTAAATGTCAATGCTGGAATTTCACACCAGCATTGCAGAATGCACACATCCACCTTAGCCACAAGTTGGACAGATTCATCTTTGCACCTCTTTCCCTCGTAGGATCTGTCATAGTGTGATGGTGGTTCCAGGTTTCTCGGACCGTTGCTTCTCAGGAAAGGACTCAGTTTTGCCTGGCCCTAATACGTCGGCCATTAGCAAGAGAAAGGAAAGTATGCAGGTAGCAGTTGTCGTCTTGCTCCCACGATTGCATGTAAAACGATAGTTGATTTACAGCGGGACTCTGAAAGCTCGCGAGGCCTTTCTCTTCCTCAGATATCGTTTGGGAGTGTTAAAAGTGAGCCTTTAAGCCATATAAGCCAGGTACAGCATAAAAGCCAGGTACAGGGGCAAAGGTGCAATAATAAATCCACTGACGTTAGCCATAAATTGGCCAAAGCTTTCAGTAAGTGGATACTGCAACCATTAAATGTAAGAGGGGCCTAATAAATATAATAACAAAAAGGATCCAACACACAGATTTGTGTATGTATATTATAAGGACCACATCCCTCGGTCTCTGTCCTGGGGGCAGTGGAAGTACGTCAGTGGGGGTTCTCCGATCTGATCGGGTGCAGATGTGGTCCTTTGGTCCCCAGAGAGTAACCAGGTGGACTGGGGGAGCCCACTGCTGTATACCTAACCTTCCTCACTTCAGTCACACAAACGGCAAACTAAAAACATCAAAGCCCTTCTAAATTATTGAGTCCCAAAGGGGGGGGGGGCTTTTAAACAAGCCAGCTCACCCAATTAGGCTGCATCAACAATGTGGCACTGCTACTTTACAGCAGAGGCTGATGTTTCTGTCTGACAGTTTTAGCTTTTCCAGGAAACTTCAGTGATGAATTAGAAAAGATAAGTGGGGCGGGGTGTCAGTAGGACCGTACGGGTAAAGAAACTTCTAGGGGGCAGAACTTCTTTGGTATTTGGCACAGATGAAATTTAGCTGTAACATCCCTGACATTAGCTTTGGTCGGGCTTTTCATTTCATCGAGGCCTGCCCATTTTTAATTAGATGAGGGAAGAATTTCAGACTCTGTATACTCTTGTCTGTATGTCTCCTGTTTGACTGGTTTCCCATAATTTGTTTCAAATCTCATTGGGCCTCATTCACCAATATCTTCCTAAGTTCTCTCTTAAATATGTTCTTAAGAAGGTTCCTAAGAGAAGTCTACGTCGGATTCATGACGTGTTCTTAAACAGCAGATTTGTTCGCACCTATGTTCTTAGGATTGATGAATCCCACGTCTTCGTAACTGAAAGCATGTGCCAGTTGTTCCTAATTAGCATAAGAAAATGCCCCGCAAATTCCCATGGACATGACACTTCTGGTGCGTTCTTTTTTGTCCACCGAAGTCGTTTTACGAGTCGTTTTCCGGATTCCGCCGGAAGTTGCAAAAAGAACGCCCCTGAGTCATCTGAACTCAGAGGACCCCGAGCTCACTTTCAAAGAGGGTACGTCCGTTGCATCACATGTAGTAAACATTGTGGTTTTCTACAATTTTAAGCACTTTTGTCTTTGTTGTAACCAAATGAAGAAGTCATACACATGGCAACTGCGCTACCTATAGGCATGTTGCTACAGTCTTATTAGGAGTTAAATACCGCCTGATTAGTTATTTTGTAGCTTTTGCAGCTGAAATTGGGTAGAGACGCTCGGTTGCTATATGACAACAATGGCTTTAAGCCGAGTCTTGAGCAGAAAGCAGAGCAGTAGCCTAACGTTAACGTTAATCAAAACGTAATTTTCATGTATCAAACTTTGAAATATATTTGTGTAATAAGTCAATAACTGGGTGAATAGAATCCTAAATGTTACTAAAAATGTTACATAAATCCATCTTTTCTCCGACTCGTAGTATTGTGTGACAAAAAGAACGCATCAACCCGCGGTTATTCTTTTTTCGAAACGGATGTGACGTCACGCTCGAGCTACTAGTCGCGATTACAAGACAAAAAGAACGCACCATTACTGTGCACCTCCTGGGAGACAGGTTTTCGGAGATTGTCGGAGCCACGGTGGAGGAAGTACTGAATCTCAGTACTAAATAAAAGTACAAATAACCAGAGACATATTTACTTTAGTAAAAGTAGAAGATGGCCTCTACCACAAACAAGGCCTGGCTTTTAAAAGAAGTTCCTATCCTAACCAGCATAAAACGGAAATGTGTTGTTAGAATCGGAATGCGGTTGGTTTTATTCATGGATGTATTTTATTTATTTTCTTTAACCATGCAAGTAAGCAAATAAAGTGTGTGAAGCAGCGCAAATGGGGAGGAGATGTGAAGAGGTCCAGCCAAATTTGGACGCGTCTTACCCATTGACATATATATAACGGACCAATAGACCCCGTTGCTCTGGACGGAGACCAGTGAAGGCTATTAGAAGCACTTTTCCGGTGATGTCTTGCTTTACTGCGCAGCCTCCAACTGACAGAGACAACGTAAATGTGACGCGTGAGCAACGGTGTCTGAAAGTTATAAGTCTTTAGTAGCTGTGCCAAGAGAAATCTCAATCATTCCCAATCTTACAGAAAGACGGAGGCGTAGGTATATGTAAGGAGATAACACTAAGCCTAGGCTAATTATTGCTAACTAACATGCTAGTTAACATTAGTAATTAAACCTAAACAGCTAACGTAGTCGAAACGCGCAAGCTGCTCCTGTAGTCTATACGGTAATTCCTCTACTGTGCGACAGTAAGTCACTTGGTTATGACACAATCGTTAGCCTATTTTTACAAAAAAAAACGTCTTCTACGGACGCGCACGTGAGGTACAAGGTAATGGAGCCTTTTATACATTGTCGTGTTTCTTTAGAACTAAACAATGGACAAATAGAGTCGTTAAACGCTTCAGATGTAAAGTTATTCGCTGTCAAGTGACGTTAAAAAAAAAATGGCGGTCAGTGGAATGCTAACAGGAGGTGATACCTTTGTAGCAACAAAATGGCGCCATAGGAGGTTCGAGTTCTGAAGCAAAGCTTACCCCCTTGGTCTGGCGGAGGAGTAAACGACGCGCTGTAGAGAAATAGATGGCAACTTTGATTTAAAACGGGAATAATAAAAACAAACGTTTTCATTTTCACTTTTACCAGGGGCTGTATTACCGAGGGTCAGCGGCGCTGCGCCCGGGCCCTGGAGCACCGGAGCCGGCTTGGATCGGCGGTGCCCCATATATACAGTATCTACGGCAACCAAACTTCAAAAACGTGTGACGGTTTGGCAGGGGGGGGGAAACTGATCAGAAAATGTAACGGAACATTGTAGAAATGTAGTGGAGTAGAAAGTATCTTGCTGCAAAATGTAACAAAGTAAAAGTCAAAAGTAGGCTATGCACTATTGAGTCTACTTAAGTAAAGTACAGATACGTGAAAAATTTACTTAAATACAGTTAAGACGAATTTGTACTTTGTTACATTCTACCACTGCATTTTAGAATTAAATAAAATGCAGTAAGCAATCATTTGGAGCAAATTGTCATCACTCAAATGTGCGTAAGAGTGCTTTTCAGTGTTCATAGATTTTGTTCTTAGCTAAGAACAAACCCAAGTTAAGAAAACATTAGTGAATGCCAGAATCTTCGTAAAAAGTGCGTAAGAAGGGTTTAAGAACACATTTCTTCGTAAGAACGGTTGGTGAATGAGGGCCCAATGTTTCCAGTACAAGGTGACAAGTTGGAGGGCTGTTGTGAAAGAGAGTCATGATTCTGCAAATTACATTGCTTCACTCAGACGCACGTAGGCATTTCCTCTGTGCTTCTGGGAATAAAGTTTAATTTACCACGCTGTAGTAAAGCCAATGTGTAATTTAGATGCAATCTGGAGGAGCTATAACATGGCTGAGAAAACACTAAACACCTATAAATAAAAGATGAGACAGGAGCAGGACTCCTTACTGCATACTTTTTATATATTTTTACTGCAGGAGTCTTAGCTTTGGACAGCTCTTCTATATAAAAAACATCCTTCTCTGGTTTATGTAAGATATACGTGTATATGCCTATTCATGTTCTCTAGACAGACATTTCTGTACAAATGTATTTTCCGTGATTGATATCATATGTAACTCGTGATTGTCAATTGAATTATCTGTTGTGTTGTAAGTACAATATATTAGCCATATATTCACCCATTCACACGTTGGGCTTTTATATATCTACAAGAAAAGCAAAGATCAGAGACTTCATCTTCACTCCAAATAATATTACCAAGCCAAATCGTGCAATGTACCCTGATTGTGTTATCCTGACAGGCAACCAATACATGGCATCAACAGCTCTAATATTCATACGGTATATGTTCTATAATTCCAAAAAAAAACTCCAATGATAAAATAACATTTCGGATTTAAATATGTAAATATTTGAGAGAAAAACATCCCATAGTGTCCAAGTACGTAAAACAGAGATGATTGTGTCACTCCGTTAAACTTGTAAACAGACTCACAGGTTTAGTGCTGCAGGGAAATCAATTTACATGACATCATTTAGACCACCTGCTGCAACTTGTCTGCTCAACAGAAATGTCTTTATGACACATAGCAACCTCAGATACCACGATGACCTCACAGGAAAAACAGAACCTCATTATAGCTCTGAGTTCACTGGTTGTTTACTTGGATCATAAAGGTTGCTTGAGATATTCCCTCACGCAGTTTTAATTCTGCAATTCCTGACATATTGATCTATCTAGTAAGATATATATATATATATATATATATATATATATATATATATATATATATACATACACTACCGGTCAAAAGTTTGGGGTCACTTAGAAATTCCAATTCCACTCCATTACAGACAGAATACCAGCTGAAATCATTGTTTTTTTAATTAGGGCAGCAGTTTTCAGATTACATTATGTGCTTACATAATTGCAAAAGGTTTCTCGACTGTTGTTAGAAAGCGGCTGATCTTTAATGCAATATCTACATCGCCCATTATCAGCAACCATTCATCCAATGTTCCAAAGGCACATTCTGTTTACTGATCTGATATCATTTTAAAAGGCTAACTGAGAAAACATTGGAGAAGCCTTTTGCAATTATGTAAGCACATAATGTAATCTGAAAACTGCTGCCCTGGTTAAAAAAACAATGCAACTGATTTCAGCTAGTGTTCTGTCTGTAATGGAGTGGAATGGAAATTTCTATGTGACCCCAAAATATATATATATATATATATATATATATATATATATATATATATATATATATATATATATATATATATATATATATATCCGGTGTCAAGGAAATGGTTGGGATGGCTTTGTTTCAAGTAAGACATACATGTGTGTCCAGTATGTGGCTAGACATTGCAATGTCTCAAGTAGGGAATCAACCTTAGTTTGCACATGAAGAAAGTGGGTTTAGTTCTTTAACAGTAGTGCCATCTTTCCTAGTTTGTACTGTCCATGACACTGACCCTTTTGCACATGTATTCCCCACAATTGTGGCTAACAGTTGAAGCTGACACTTTCTGCCCTGTCCCTTGGCCTATCTGCTGCCCTCTGTGTGCACACAGGTCTCTGCTGAGCACACAGAGACACCCTGTCAAATATGCCTGGTATCCCAGACTGGCCAGCCTCTCAAAGGGAGCTGTTGTCCCTCTTTTTTCAGATTTTCGTGCCACAGCTCTGCATCCTGCTTTCTCAGTCAGCAAAGCTAACTATTATCAGACAAACATCAACACCTTGGATATGAATTTAAAACAGGAATGCCACTGCAGACAGGTGCCAGAGGCACTTAAAAAGTCTTCCCACTTTGGTTTCATTGCAATTGCAGATGGAGTTTTTTTCTCAAGCTAATGTCTTATTGCCTCACCACTGTGTAGTGGAGTAGTGCTTTGAGTTGATTTGCCACTGTAAAATTGTAGTGTGTATGCACACAAACTACTATGACGATTGTCACACTGTTACAGATGTATTTAAACATGAGTTAACTGATTTATTCGCTGCTTGGAAGCGCAAAAAGCTTTAAACACAGCATGTGCTCATGTTATAAAGTTATTATGGTGCATTTGTTAGGAAACAAATGCCTATTTACACACCCAGCAGACACAGAGAAACATACACGTAGGCTTTCATTTGGAGTCGGGTTTCTATCCATCTGACTAAATTCAGTCCAATATTCACTCTTTTAGCTCTGTTTTGGTCTCCACAGACTCCTGAGAGAAATATATGGCTCTTTAGCTGCTAAATAATCGACTATATGTCGCTAACTCTGTCTGTCTGACATTAGCTGTAATAGCTGTTAGGTAGCGTACAGTGGAAACAGCTGCCTCCTGCAGTCCAAACTGACACTGATGAGAGCAGTGAGAGTACACCAAAACAGTAAAGTTATGGACTGTACAACCAAATGAATAAGCAGAAAGATGCGGAAAAACACAAAAAAACAACTGTAAGATTGGGTGATAGTTGTGGGTTTGTCACTATGTGCAACACTTTTCTTATTACATATAGTGATTTGATCCAATGTTAAAGGAATACGCCACCGTTTGTTGAAATAGGGCTTATCACGGTCTACCCTGGCTGTAGATAGGTAGGCCAACGCATTTTTTGTCTCAGTGCAAGTAATTAGGTTGTTTTTTGTCTTTTGTTGGCTCACTTTTACTCACAACATGCTACATGCAACATAGGATTCCATTCACTACGCTAAGCTGACTAGCGGCGGCGCTGCCGGCGTTGCACCGGACTAAAACAATGCATGCACAAAAATGCGTTGGCCCACCTATCTACAGCTAGGGGGACCGTGATAAGCCCTATTTATTATATTTAGTGTAAAAATATAGTACAACTAACATTTTTGTGAAATGACAAAAGTTTGTATTAAACTTATATGCATACGGTAAACAAAATGACCATTAAATCTTATGTAAGTCTAAAGGGATGCATTTGTAAAAAGAAAAATCACTTGTGGAAGCCAGGTAGTAGGTCATTCACCTATGAATTATACAGATCCAAGAGACGAGCAATGATTTGTAGCAATACCCAAACAAAAGCAGTTGCTAGGAAAAAATGTGAGCAACAAACTGGAGCTCAGGATGGAACCAACTACATCATTCACCGGTAGAAACTAAAGCCCAGGAGCCAATTGGACCCACTGATGTTCGTGGGTGTGTGTGTGTGTGTGTGTGAGCGCGCACACAGTTTTGATGCAGACGGTCAACACACCCATACTGGACACATGGGGCTCATGAGAAATGAGGGAATGTACTTAAGTCAGCAGTTACCAATGTAGAGCCCTCACAAAGCTCCTGAAGAAATAAAACTAGCAGCTATAGCAGGACAAATAGACCATTTCAATACAATTTTATCATCAGTGTGGAATTATGCTTTACAGCCTATGGTGCATGACAGCAAATGTGGTTTCATCCTCAATAAAAGCTAGAAATACTGTAGCTCACACTATTTTTAGTTATACCTATCTCTCCCCTTCCATATGAGCCACTTTAGATTTGTATAACCATATGGGAGGCAGACCCGCTGGAACCTACACTGAACAGCACACCAGCAGCAGTAGCCAAAGAAACCCTACACTGTCAAAACGAAGTGTGGCCCACACATTTCAATGATGCAAGTGGAAGCTAATTTGAAAGCCTGCCAATGGAAATGTATACACGTTAACATTCATACATAAAGACAAAGACAGTCACAAACAAACCACAAGCAAGGACCACCCTGGATATATATATATTTTTTTCTCTCTCTCTCTATGTGGTAAGAAGTTCCTGTCTTACGTCTTACTTGTCACAATGACAACATGATCAACCATCCACCGTTTGTGAGGGTCAGGGGTCACAGTTCAGCCACATCAACCAGGCTTTTCAGAGCACAGCTGTTACAGCTCTGTGTCTGTTATTAGCTTGATGTTTGCCCTCATACACCAGGGTTTCTTTCCATTATCTTTTTCCTAACCTCATACTCACTGTTGTGATAAAAAAAAAAACTCCAAAGGCCATGTAAAGACGTGGTATTTTTGCTCGAAGCAGGGCTAATAAAGGCAATACCCCACATGCAGAGAGGAAATTAAGTGTTCCCCCCTTCACTCTCCAGCTTCATCTTTGCCACAGGGTGAAAGAAAAGGGCCAGACGGTAGCTGTCTTGAGGCAGGCTTGTGGTCTGGGGTTGGCAGAAAATAAAAGTGGTGACTTAAAGGTCAAGGGGTGACATGGGAGGTGAGAAAAGTACTGCACTTACAGAGAGGGAAAAGCGTGTGTGTGTGTGTGTGTGTGTATAGCAGGGGGTGTTGAGGAGGCTCAGAGGAGTTCAAATGGAAATTCAGTCAAGTCTTGTGTTACGTTTTTATTTCCTCCCCTCATTCCCTTCTTCCTGTCTGTCTGAGAGGGATTACTGCGTGTGTGCATGTAGTGCAGCTTTGCCTGTGTCTGCAACTGTGCATTCACACACTATTTGATTATGCTTTGTGTAAATGATTCATGTAAATTTAAAACATCAATACAAGAGGTAGGATTACACAATGGCCCTTGTCCTGGAGAACTCTGTGATTTAAGAGCCTAATTACCAAAGGAAACACAGGACACAGAAGAAAACCAACTCATGTCAGACCTGAGGTGAACAGACATTCGACAAGGAATAGAAGCAAAAGAAAGAGAGTAAAGTAGAAAGGGGAGCAGAAAAACACGCATATAGACTAGTGTGAAAAGCAGCAAGTGTAGCTGTCGAGTTCTTTCCAGGAGTGTCTGCTTGACACAGTCTTGATTAGAGCCAGATGTGCTGAGATCTCAGCTGCGGGAAACATGACTGCATGTGAATTTAAAGGATTGGGAAATCGGCCATAGGCACAGTGAATATGACTGAATTTAGGCTGAGCTATACATGTGACAAAAAAAAAAATACATCAGGATGCAAACGTACAAAGACATTTGGATAAGCATCTGTGAAGGAAGTGAATGCTGCCGACTTTGCCAATCTTGCACCAGACACAGGAAGTTGCAGCATTGCCATGTTAACTGGCACTCCGTAGACTGAAGGGCACAAGGCCATCATGGTCGTGTGATGAGGAGAGAAATAGATACCAACGTGTGCAGAAAATTGGTCCTCAATTCCTAAAATAACAACATTTTAGAAAACAAACAGCGGTTGTGAAACCTCCACTACGAAAAGTGAACTAAAACACAACCTGGGTCATATCTTCATAAGGAAACCCACCACACATCTGACCACCATGTAGTATAATATTCTGAAAAAGAACACAGCACAACAAAGCACTGACAGCACAGTAGTGTTTAACAGTGCCGTTTAATGTCATAAAACCATCAATAAATGGGCAAACTAATGATTATATCTCTCTATTATTCTACATTTACATTCTGACTAAATGCATTATATTTTAAATTAATTGACAAAATGCTTTCAAATTTGACTTTGATATTCCATTAACTAATGTTTCTTCCTATCATATTCTATCCCACAGTTCAATTGTCTTCTGCTTTAACATTTCGAGCTCACAGTGCAATAACAATGTGTATTATTAATCCTGTGACACACCCAGACTCCATGCTTTTTTGTGAGTCGATTCGGCTGGACTATCAGTGCCTGTGTTAATATTTATTTTGCATATTAATTTAAATGGTATTAACTCCAGGTCATTTTTCCGATACTGTTGTGAAGCCACATGCTTACGAGCTGATAAATGTACTGTAAAAATAATACACACGTAGTGTCAACATAGTTTTACAACATAGTTTTACTACAAAAGTAATAAAACACTTATTGATTTTAATAATTGATCAGCTTTATGTTGCCTGCAGCTTAATATTTTGGGAGAATAATTAAGCACGCATTGTTTTACTTCTACTTGATTCCCACATCAGTGTGCCCCACAATACTCCAAATTTAGAAATATTTGATATGTTTATCGGTGTTTTAAGCCCCCAACGTCTCTCTTCCTGCCTGGAAGGCACTAGGATTAGGCAATGGTTATGGTTAGGGTTAGGTTTAGGTTAAAACGCAGCACCCAGGATGGGTGCTGCGAGGGGCACGGGCACAAGGGGACCACTGGTGTGAATACAACACTTAAAGTCCTCCTTAAAAAGCCGGGTTCGGTTGTATAAAAGCTGTTTAAAAGAAGACCAGATATTAAAAGCAGGTTAAAAGAACCACTGAACAGGATGGACAGCGGAAGATTAAACCTTTAAATAAAAGGTCACCTCCCCAACTGCCCCGGTCTCTCTCCTAGAGACATTACAAAATAAATAATTTAAAATAAAAATAAATAAATAAATAAATATATATATATATATAGTTATATAGTTATGTAAATAAATAGCCCGGCGTCGCAATACAAAATAAATTCTATCCCAATATTAAAAACATATTATTTATCTTCAGAAATTAGAAGGAAAACATTTAAAGGGTCTAAAATACTGTCTGAATTACTTGAGGTTAAAACAAATACCATTAAAAATTAGTAATAAGTGCTGTGTTTAAATGTGCTTTAAAAGGTAAAAAGTGCCACACTTTTTAGGGTTAGGTGCCTTGAAGTCAACGGTCGCAGCGCTGCCTGGAAGGAGACGTTGGGGGGCTTAAAACACCATCGCGCATTTGATATATTTAAACAGGCTGGAACCGGTTATACAGAGGCCCCCAAACTTCCCGACACTATTTTGCAGCAATAATCCACCCACAGGGGATGGTTGATGTGACGCACAAAACCATTTTGATAGCTACAGCAATACGCCAGTGCGTCTTTACAAACAAGATTAGGCTATGCATGAAACCTGCTGCATGAAATCCGTTTGGCTTTGTTTGTATGTCATCATGATGTTTCTCTGGAAGACTTGAGGACTGTGGCTGCTATACGTGATAACAGACAACAATTTGGGGAAGTTTCTTCATGCTCTGTCTCCAGAGCAGAAGGTTGGAGGGTGAAACTGCTAAAATGGGAACACATGTCTGTTTCGCAACATGGACCATGCCTTAGAGATCCCAACATGACCTGGTAAGGCAGAGGGTTAAAAATCTGAACGGGGATTGTGAGCAATGGGAAAGTTTTATATCAGTAAAGCATCTGCCAAACAGTTTCATATTTTTTCCACCTTGGAACAGAAGGTTTTACAGCCATATACTTCCAAGCTGTTTGTTTTTAAAAAAATTGCATGATATTGATATTTGATATGATAAAGTGTTATCTATGCTATGTGTTGGTCAAATGAGGCTGTCCCCAAGTGTTTTCTTGCTTTGTGCCCAGTGCATGCTGGGATAGGCTGCAGATCACTTGCACTGCAGAGGAAGAAGCTGGCATAGAAAATAAAAAGAAAAGGATGTTTTTAATGACTCATGATGTGACAAATCCTTTTTGTCTTGCATAACCCTGACTTGGTAGTTTTCCCTCTTTTTGGATATCTAAAAACAGCACATCACATTACAATTAAGCAGGTTTAAATTGATCAAATTACAGGTTAGTATGACTTACAGTACCTTCATCCAGTGATTGCAATTATCCAATAATAAGAAAAATGTACGGACAACCAAATTATTTTATGTATATATGTATTTTATGTGTATTTTATGATTCTTTAAACATGTATAAAGTGATTTTGAGTACAGGAATACATCATCAGTCATTTAAGAAAACTATAAAATAATGCAGAAGCTGTGGAGATTACACAATTGTTACCAAAAGTAAAAAAAAGTGAATAAGAGGAAGCACATAAGCTTGTATCACACTTGGTGAGGGGTCACATATTCATGGCATCTTAACACTTTATTCCAAACAACTTCTTAATATTAGAGAGTCCACCATAAAATATTGTTTATGGGATGTCTCCTGCATGTGTTTAACTGAGTGTTCATCTGTGGCAAAGTAATTGCCCTCTGGGGCCAATTAATACCCCTGTAATGATCTGAAGTCTTAGTGTGTGTTAAAATAGATCTAGAAATGTAGTCTGCAGCCTTTCCTCGTGACAGGACGGAGAAAGGAGAAGGAAAAGAGAAAGTCTTCCTGTGACTCTTGTATCACACACACACACACACACACACACACGTCTGAAACATTGAAATTGTTTTGCCAAGACCAGTCAGTGTCAGATCACTTTTGTTCAGAATACAGATAAGAGAGGAAGAAGAAGAACTGCACTGGGATTTTGATGAGACTTTACTGACACATATCAGCAAAGTTAACAGGTTAGTTTCAAAGCATTGAATTGTATTTATTATATTAAATTAGGAAAGATGTGCAGCATATACTAACATATTGTGTTTCTTTGATTTTAGGCCGACTACTGATTTATTTCAAAGGCAGTTTGCATAGAGACATGAAAACCAGATCTTCTGTGAATGTAATCAAACAGCACAAAATACTGCTTTTAGGAAGGGTTAGTGTCATTCAGTGTTTTTTTATGTTATGACACATCTCAACATAAATTCAACATTCAACACACTGTATCTGCCAAATTGCAAGGCTGTTATCTTGGATGTTATTTTGTATAGTGGTTAGGGTTAGAATGACTCACTGACTCATGACAAAGGGATTCTGGGAGAGTATCAGACTTAACTTTGCTGGTTCAAGTTTTTTTTTTTTATTATTTAACCGTTATTTATCCAGGTAAACTGTTTGAGAACAACTTCTCATTTACAAACATGACCTAGCAAGTGCTGTTGGTACTTGTGTTTGTTTTTTGCTTGAAGCAATTTTTTAGAAGCTACTGAGAACAACTTGTTTTCTTGTATTTTTAAGATGGCCCTCATGGAGAGAAACACAACTTGGCCCCTGTCCCTGTTCCCCGGCAATCACAGCCACACCAACGGCAGCACTTGTTCCCGTGACAACGTTTTGAAGACGGTGGTTTTTCCTGTTCTCTACTCCTTTCTCTTCCTGGTGGGGCTGCTGCTCAACGCCGTGGCTGTTTGGGTGTTTTTTCGCATCCCCTCCAAGTCGCACTTCATTATATACCTGAAGAATATTGTGGTCGCGGATGTCATCATGACGTTCACCTTCCCTTTCAAGGTAAGGGTTTAACTGGTTCCAATTACTTAACGGTATGAGGCACACTTTAACCCGGGTCTGGTGGACCCACCACATTATTAGGCTTTTAAATCAATACAGCCATAACAATTTATGTAAAAATACTTTACGTGTTTACTTTAGCTCAATTACCAATGATATATACATCATTTATGGTTGATATTTGCCATTTACCCCTGTGAGATCACATTTATGATCATATGATCATTTTCTTTTTTTGTGAGAAAACAAGGAAATTCAATTATATAAAAGGTTAAAAAACAATAGAAACAAGATTTTTGATCATTATTGGTGCTTACTTCTTAGAACTTAATCAGAACAGGGGAAAGTGCTTGAAATGTAACAATTTTGTAACTTTGTGTTGGAATAGCAGGTGCAGAAAGACAAACATAGTTTCATAGCACCTACATTTAAATACACTCGGGTCCAGTAGACCCGAACACCTCATATGTAATAGTTATGTGTAGGGTGGGGTTGGGAGTGTACCATGTGCAGTCATTGAAAATAAGTTATTTGTTATGTTCTTCACAGAAAATGAGCCAAGGCCAGTGAGTTTGAGTTAGAAGAAGTAAGAAATAGCATCATTTTTCTTTTAGCAAACATTGAAAACGGGTCCCACAGACTTTTAAATGGTTTATTAGTTGTAACTAATGGCCAAATGAATGGTTATCAAACCATGTCTAATACATTAGTAATAGGTCATTTACAACATTTTGGTAGTCATTCATATTCACTTCATTAATAAATGCTCATGAGTTTCTCTCTTCTAATAAAGCATTCAGTCTGCAGTTATAAATGTAAATAATCCATTAACAAAGGGTATTAAACATACATATTGCAGTTACAGTTGCACATGTTGATAGTCGTAATTAAAAGCTTTAGTGCGTAACTTTTTGATGTTAATGAACGTCCGTTACATTCGAACCATTGCCAAATTAGTTGCTACTAAGTAGGGCTGCACAATATATTGATTTTTTATCGTCATCGCAATATCAACTGGTGCAACATACAAACCGCGAAAGACTGCAACACATTGCACAAGCCACTCAGTGATGTTTTGTGTTATAGCTGAAAGAAAAAAGCAGTAGAAAACTGCACTTTAAAATGTAACTCATTCTCTTTTTTTGAGGTTCCAGTTTATATTTAATTCAATGTTCAATTTGTTCCATAGAAGACATAGAAGAAATGATTTCCTTTCATTTGTTTTAAATTCAACAAGTCATTTGTTGTATTTTAGAGGAACACTGTAAACAGCAGAAAGGCAAAAGTAAGAAACACTTTAATATCTGTTAATCAAAATAATCGCAAGTAATACCTTTATCGCTTTATTCAACAACGTTATTGCATATTTACCTCATATTGAGCAGCCCTTCTACAAAGCTAATTAAGACTATCAGCTCCACACATCTCTCCCTGTATTTCTCAGTATGGCTATGTTCAGAAGATCGCGTCGTCCGGTGACTTTCCCCTCGCAGAAGCTCCAGTGACGATAATTACCTCTTCTGAAGAGTCCGAAGAGTGTTTTTTTTAAAGATTTTTTGGGGGAATTTTCAGCCTTTATTTTTACAGGACAGCTGAAGACATGAAAGGGGAGAGAGAGGGGGGGAATGACATGCAGCAAAGGGCTGCAGGTCGGAGTCGAACTCCGGGCCCGCTGCGTCGAGGAGTAAACCTCCATATATGGGCGCCCGCTCTACCAATTGAGCTACCTGGGCGCCCTCCATCATGTTTTTTTAATCCTCCGTGTCCGCCTTGGCTACAAGCAACTGCGTGGAGGAGGGGTGGGGCTGGGGGCGCGATCACGGAAGGCTTGTGTCATGTGGACGCGGCGACAGTGTTGTTGTCATAACTTATTACTTATTACTAATTCCTCATGGGGGCAACAGAAACTACGCACTATAGCTTTAAGGGTCAGGAGTTTCTCAGTTCCTAATAAGCCATTAGCAAAACGTCATCTGCAGTTATAAATGTGTTGTTTACAATAATTTGACAAGTCTGCATTTGTAAATGTTAATAATGAGTTAATAAACGGATCGTGTGCCAGATGCCCTGCAGCTTAAAAGATAAAGTAAGTGTCCTGCAAGTGTTCAGTCTTGTTACTGTTGTGTTTCTGCAGGTGCTATCAGACTCCAACCTGGCTTCCACTGGGCTGCGCATATTCGTGTGTCGGGTCTCCTCAGTGCTCTTCTACCTCACGATGTACATCAGCATCCTATTCTTCGGCCTCATCAGCATCGATCGCTGCAGAAAAACCCTCACGCCCTTTAGGGGGACTACTGCAGCCCGGTTGGCCCGTCGCAAACTCCTTTCCGGAGCCATCTGGACCTTTCTTCTGGTTCTGTCTCTGCCCAATGTGATCCTGACACGTAAAACCCCAACGTCTCCATATTTCAAGTGCAGCAACCTGAAGACAGAGGGTGGGCTGTACTGGCATGAGGTGGTAAATCATGTCTGTCAAGTGATTTTCTGGAGCAACCTTGTGACTGTGATAGTATGCTACACTCTAATCACCAAAGAGCTGTACAGATCCTACGCCCGCAGCGCTGGAGGGACCGTATCGGGGGAATCAACTCAGAAACCCCACCAGGCCAAAAGAAAAATGAATGCAAATGTGTTCCTGGTTCTGGCTGTGTTCTTTGTGTGCTTTGTGCCATTTCACTTTGCCCGTGTGCCGTACACCCTGAGCCAGACCCAAAGGGTTCTTTTTGATTGCAAACTCAAACTCTTCTTCTTTCAGCTCAAGGAAAGTACGCTCTTCCTGTCGTCTTTAAACTCTGTTCTGGACCCTCTCATCTACTTCTTCCTCTGTAAATCCTTCAGGACCACTCTGTTCAAGACCCTGCAGCTGCCTCCTGGTACCTGTAGCAGGCTAACGGGGAGAGGGTCAGACACGGACACAGGCAGCAACGCTCTCAGAAACTCTTCAGCCTGTGCATAAAATCACAGGGCATGATAAAGACGCTTGTAATGTGGTATCTGAATGTGCACATTCTGTGATGATGTCCTGTTTTTAAGAATAGGATCAAATCTAAATTCAGCTTTTTGACAAAACATTTCGAGAAATACAGTGGTTGACTGACACGTTGATCTATTTTCTGTCATTTGTTCTAATCAACATGTTGATTGTCACAATATTATTACCATCCCTTTAAAAACCTGTCCTTTCAACATTTTATTGTCTGTGAAAAACAAACCGTGCCAGACCTGAGAACTGGCTTGTTTTCTTTGTTTTTCTTTCGGTTCTTCATTCCACCTAATAACACGAATAGCATGAAGTTCCTCTTCTATTCTTTTCATAGCCACTAATCTAATGTGATGCATTCATTTACAAACTGAAACTAAATCTACATCCAACTGTGTAATAACCCTTAAGACTTGCAAATAATCTCCTGACAATACAAAGTGATCTTTTATTGTTGTTATGTGCATGAAACATTATGTCTACATTTGTGATTTATTGTCGTTCAGTTTTGCTGCTAACAATGATCCTCATCTATAGGAAGTAAGTAAGTAAGTAAGAAATATGGGTGGTTTCCAAATGAATGAGTTGTGTGTACGGTTATTGCCTTCTGTTGCAACCACATAGCCAAAAGAAGAAAAAAAGAAGGTTACATGCATCAGAAAACAATAATAAAGGAAGTATTGACAGTTTTGTTATTTGTTGTGTATGCCTGTGGTTTGGGCCATACTATGTGATTGGCACTTTTCACATTAAAATATTAAACCCTATATGGCTCGCTCAGCCAGTATCTACTTCTCACTGAGAATGTACTGTATAGTCCTTTGGAGAAAAAATAAATACGCTTTTTGAACTCCAAGCACTTGTATCATTTCAGAATGTTAACCATTAACCATATGGCTCTGGCCAAGGAATTATAAATCCTGAAATCCACTATAATAATATAAATAAATAAGTATTTGAGCTTGCTATTGTCAAGTTTATCAATCCACATGTGTGACTAAGGTAAAACAAAACGATTGCAAGCTACATTTTCACTAAATGATCACTGTTGTATCATTGCGCTGGTAAAAAGACCATAACGACTTATCTTTTCAGCCATGTTGAAACCAGTAGAAATAAAAGCAACCTGGATTTGATGTTTCAAATAGAGAAATGACCTCAGTGTCGCCTAAAAACACAAAGCTTACCACAATCTATGTTATTTGAATCCTCCATCGCCCCCACAGCCGCTCACTATTCATAGATTTGCATCGCTCTGCCTGAAGAGGCAGACAAAGGCTGACTTTGGTGATATATCTTGTGGCAGTTTGAAGTGAAGGAGATAAACATTGCTGGTGAGTGACTTCATGTTATGTTTTGTTTCACACCTTTTGGGGGGAAACAAAAGCCCAGATTAGAGTGAGAGGGGATTAGAGAAACACACTTTCTTATTGGTTAGAAGTATAGTCTGTGTGATTTAGAATGATTGATTGAACATGAACATGCATGAGCACAGCTTAGCATCCCTTAAGTGTGATTTACTTAACTGTATCTATCGTGAGAGACAGTAATTGGGCCTGGTCGGGGAACTTTCTTAAGGTGTAATGGCCTCGAGCACCAGTAAACTGTGATCTTTCTGTAGATGGGGGGAGAAATATCTTAAAATTAACACATTTGGTAATGATTTTGGACTTTTTAGTTATTATTAACGTAAATATATAATAGTCCTATAAAATTGTATATAAAAGCGTATTGCTTAATATCAATCTACATTGAACTGCACAAATGAGCACATAGCATACAAAATATAGACACTGAATACACTGCTGAGGTGAATCCAGGTAAAACTCTTACCGATAACACTTATTAACTCTAAACCAATTACAAAGGAGACAGATTAAAGACACAAATCTATTGGGAAGAAGGGACTGTGACTCAATACCAGTCTCTAAAAGTTGGCAATTCTGTGTAGTATATGTACATGTAATGAAAAAAAATATATACAAGCCAGGTTTATTTTGCTCTAGTATTTAGTATGGTGAAAACAAATCCAACAATTGCATAACTTTCAGTCAGTCAGTGTTAAAAGTGCAAGTGTCAGGTTTAGTGTCCGGGATGTATTCAAATGCTCTAGTTGAGCATGTAAAACCAAGTCATAGTAACAATTGTCTTTTAAACTATAATGACCAATGCAAATCAGGTCCAACGGGGCAAGAAGGAAACATTTAAAGCAGTTGTAAGCCTCAGTCTCAAACAAGTCATGGGCAGGGGCCAATTCCAGTCAAACTCAGCCCCCTGGCCCTTCCCTCAGTCCAATCGTTTACTCTGAAACCCCTCTGCCCTAAAACTGGATGTTATTTTCTCAAATCACTAAACTCGTGCCAATGCACCATTGATCGAAACTGCTTATTTCACTTTTAATGTGAATGTAAATGTGAATGTGAATCAAAAGCAAAATATCTGGATGTGGGTGTGGTCTACAGGGCCTAAAGGACTCACTGCTAATTTTCAATCCCACGATCTGATCGCAGGTGTAAACCAGTTCTGGATGAAAACAAAAATAGGCAAAACAAGTTTTTCTTTGACATCTGAATGTTTTTGTTTTTTTCAGATTTCATGATGGTGTCCAACAACACACAACCCTCCTCCTCTGGCTGTGCTTCTTCCAGCACTGTGACCATAGACGTGGCCGTCTCGTACCTTTACTTCTTCTTGTTCCCCGTTGCGCTACTGCTCAACGGGGTAGCAGCGTGGGTGTCTCTGCATCTCCCGTCCACCTCCACCTTCATAGTTTATCTCAAAAACCTGGTGGCTGCTGACCTGCTCATGACCCTGACGCTCCCGCCGATGGCAGCCAGCATGCTGCCCGGAGCAGCAGCTGGGTTAAGGGCGTTCAACTGCCGTTACTCTAGTGTCCTTTTCTACTGCAGTATGTACACAAGTATTACTTTATTGGGTCTGATCAGCCTTGACCGCTTCTTCAAAATTGTTAGACCATGCGGAATGTTGTTGGGACAAAACGTGGTCCTCAGTCTTGTAATGTCCACCGTGGTTTGGGTGGGGGTATTTGGCAGTACAGCCATCCCAACTATCATTCTAACAGACCAGCATCCTGTTAATATAACAGGCGATTTCTGTATGTCCCTGAAGGGTCCAACAGGTGTGGCTTTTCACAAGTTTGTGGCTCTAGCTATGGAGAGTCTTTTCTGGCTTGTCAGCATCGTGATTGGGTTTTGCTACATCTGCATCACCCTGAAAGTCCTGCAGTCCTTCAGAAACTCTGGGAGCAACAACAGCCACGGAAAGCAGAGGACCAAGCTACGAGTCTTCCTGATCCTTCTTGTGTTTTTTGTGTGTTTTGTGCCTCTCCACGTGATGCGTGTTCCATTCACACTGTATAAAACTGCAGACATGTGCATGGAAATGTGGGTGACAATAATGTATAAATTGGTCCTGTGGCTCTCCGCCACTAACGCCTGCCTGGACCCTCTTGTCTCCATCTACCTATGCAGGGAGGTCAGAGAAAAACTGGTTGATATGATGAAAGCTAGAGGGATCTGTGTCGGGTTATATTCAGGTCAAAATGAGAATGTTTCACAGTAGGAAGGAGAAATATCAGTCATCAAAATAAGTACGTTTAAGAAGTTTGAGATAAATAAGATGTTCTTCGTCACAAATGAGGCTGTTGGGTTTTTTATATTAGTTTATTTTATGGAAGTGAGAGAACCTTAGCAGTGTGGTCTGACAGCAACTTTTGATCTTTAAATGTTATTTTGTACTGCCCTCTAGTGGCCTAATGGCAATTAACATCTAGCTATAGGTCCATTTAGAGACAAAAAGAAGAAACATATACAAATACAACATATGATAAACACGATGTCAATTTTATTGCAAAACATACACCAGGATAAATACACCACATGTATTATTCTATTCTAACTTAGGTGGGTTTGACCCACAACACAAAACAACACACAAATGAATGTTAAATCTCAGTGGTCCTGGCTTAGAGCTGTGTGTCTTTTATGCACATACAGTGTACTGCATGTATGTATCCATGGATATATGTATTTATTTCTGAGTGAGTGTTATTGTGAGACCTATATCAATACATTTGAGTTTGAAGTTGTCCTTTGTTTAGTTTTTTTGTGTTGGGTCACTGCATATTGTCTGTGTAATGATATAACTGGGTGACAACAATATTTTAAGGGGGAATTTACATGACAAAGTAAAGTTTAGAATATGTAGATTATCCCCTCCATCATTATTAAATTTTTTTACATAAACAATTATAAGCGAGTGGAAATGGGGACTTGGTTCAAAGTATATTTTTTGGCTGCACAAAAGAACAATAAACGCATCCTACAAAGTGTTGGCCTATTATTTCAAGGGCTAAAAATGGCTTATTGTATTCTGTTCTTCATCGTCTCATTAAATGATCTCATATTTACTCTCTAAGTAATGAACTATGTGTTTATTGTTTTATTGTAAATATCAACAAGTTAAATAATTTTTTTTTAAAGTTAATACACCCACTTTGTAAGTCACCACAATACTACACTCCAAGAAAAATTCCGGTCACTATTATCATACAGTATACCAAAGATTTTTGATTAATTTGACCCCCCCCCCTTATACAATAAATCCTCTTGGCAGCTATTGCACTTCCTTTGTTTAAGTAGACAAAAAACTCCAGTGTAGCCTGTGGGACATTTTGGTAGGCCACCCTGATGATGATGCCAGTGTGCCACTCGCTGCCGAATCAGCTCTATAATTCTTGCAGAAACTGGTGCGATCAAGCAAGCAATTTAGTCAATCAAAAAAGGAATATTACCCTAAGTAACAAAGATTAAAAACAAAACAAACAAGGAGCACAAACAAGAGAGAAAATGACTCTGCTTTTTTAATCGAAGAAGTTTCTCGAGGTTTATTTTCTTCTGCCAGCAACAAACAACACACTGATGGTGAGTGTGGAGGCAATGATGTGTATTTGGTCTTCCAAATGATGCTCAGAGCCAAGGGCATGTCAATACCAGGAACATTTGGTGTGCTAATGACATTAGACAGGCAGGAGAGATCAGGACAAAACATAAATGCTTCCAGCTCCATTGTAAAGGTGAGACAGAGATGGTGATATCGAGGTTCATGTGCAGGCCAAGCACGCTGCCCCCTCAATCCCAACGTTCACTCCATCCAATGCCTGCCCATTGGTGTTTACACTGCGGGCTGGGTGTATGACGTCTGTTTTTGCTTTTGTCTAAAGACCAGAGAGTTTTTCCTATTTTTGCATATGTCCTGATAAATTGCCATTCTTATCACAGCTGAAACGTTGATTTGTTTGCTAGGAAAATCCACAATGTCTCTTGAACACCTTGAACATCAGTATATTGTCACACAGGTCCATCTTGCAGCTTTGACGTCGAGGAGAGTGAGTGAGCCAAGTCATCGACTGTAAGTTATCTTCAACATGTATCTTTTTTTTTTACATAATTAGTTCATTATGTAGTATTTATCAATGATAGGTTCATCTGTGATGATGAAAATAGACAGCTAAGGAGCTCATTATTTCAACAACTCCTTCTGAAAGAAAAACACCCTAATGCAATGTACTATAATACAAGAAAAGCATAACATATTTACATAGTGTCGCAAAAATGACAGCTATTGTAGTTTAAATGCTCACAACTACAGATTTAAAAAAGAACAAAGTACTTGTACGTTGGAAAAACAACTGCATCAATCTTAAAAGTCAAAGGATTAGTTAGCATTTTTTCCCAGTCACAACTGTGAACACAGCTAGAATGTATTGTAAAGAAATGGCTTTGATTTGAGTTTAGTAAAGTAAAGTTAAGTTAAGTTAGGAAAAAGATGCTATCCTACTAGAAGTTGTTTTCCCATGAAAATAAATGTCATTCTTTGAACTGATGGTAGGTTCCCATGTGTCAAAGTAGTTACATCTTCATCCATTCTGCCTTGCCAAATCTATAAAATAAAAAGAGCAGCAGAGGAAACCTCACACTACTTAATTCTAAATTAATTGTATTACACAGGAGAATATATATATATATATATATATATATATATATAAAAATACATATATATACAGTACAGGCCAAAAGTTTGGACACACCTTCTCATTCAATGTGTTTCTTTATTTTCATGACTATTTACATTGTAGATTCTCACTGAAGGCATCAAAACTATGAATGAACACATATGGAATTATGTACTTAACAAAAAAGTGTGAAATAACTGAAAACATGTCTTATATTTTAGATTCTTCAAAGTAGCCACCCTTTGCTTTTTTTGATAACTCTGCAAACCCTTGGTGTTCTCTCAATGAGCTTCATGAGGTAGTCACCTGAAATGGTTTTCACTTCACAGGTGTGCTTTGTCAGGGTTAATTAGTGGAATGTATTCCCTTATTAATAAAAAAAGCAAAGGGTGGCTACTTTGAAGAATCTAAAATATAAGACATGTTTTCAGTTATTTCACACTTTGTTGTTAAGTACATAATTCCATATGTGTTCATTCATTGTTTTGATGCCTTCAGTGAGAATCTACAATGTAAATAGTCATGAAAATAAAAAGGAAACGCATTGAATGAGAAGGTGTGTCCAAACTTTTGGCCTGTACTGTATACTCCTACGATACATGTATAATGGAAAAGATTGTAAGAAAAAGATCGCTTAAAAACTCATTTATTTTCACTACTATGTACAGTAACAATGCACTGCTCCCTTTGCTTTTCCCAGCCTGTAGCCTTGACTCAGATAAACAGAGGCTAATGGATGACGATCTGTATCCTCCCTTTGACAGTCACCAGCAGAGTGAGTGCAAAAAAAGAAGTAATAAATATGAGTAAATAATGAAGTTAACCCTGACAAATGATTTAAGATTGAGTGATTTCTCTGTGACTGTGGGACACTATTAAAATCATCAACTGTCCAAATGATATTGCACTTATTTACAGGGACAGTTTGTTAGTTTAAATGCATGATTTCAAGCCTACGTGAAGATTATGTTTCTCAACAAGTTGTGGCTTCTAAAATGTATTTCAAACTTTTCCATTCTCTTCAGGTGCAGTGATGACAGGGAATCAAACTTCTTCCGTTAAGTGTGATAACTTCATTTACAACCCAGATGTTGTCCCAGCTCTCTACCTTTTGATGCTCCCCATAGCGTTGTTGCTGAATAGCGTGGCAGCCTGGGTGTCTCTGCACCTCAAGTCCACCTCCACCTTTGTGGTGTACCTGAAAAATCTAGTAGCTGCTGACATTATCATGACATTGGTCATCCCAATCAAAACTGCAAGAGACCTGCCGGGTGCGTCAAGCACATTAATAATACTTTCATGTTATGCCAGTACAATTTTCTACAGTACACAGTACACCATTATCGCCTTGCTAGGCTTTATCAGTCTGGACCGGTTCTTCAAGATCATGATGCCCCATAGCAAGTTTAGTCAGAATCTGACCTTTAGCAAACTAATGTCAGGCACCGCCTGGGTAGTACTCATTGGAGGCGCAGCTTTACCGAATATCATCTTAAGTAGTAACACATCAGTGGCCAATATGACAGAGGTCACTAGCTGTATGCAGCTAAAAGGACCGGCTGGACTCAAATTCCATGAAAAGGTAGTGATTTCCCAGAATGTTTTCTTCTGGCTCGTCAGTGTGGTCATTGCGGTTTGCTACATTTGCATCGCAAACAAGGTTATCCAGTCTTTTCGAAACTCCGGCAGCAGCAACAATCAGGGACAGCAGAAGATCCATCTACGTGTTTTTCTGGTCGTCATTGTGTTTGTTGTGTCTTTCGGACCATACCATATTATCAGCATCCCGTACACTTTTGAACAGGTCAGGGATTCTTCCTATAACGGCTGCTCTTACTTTACCAGCAAGTTGGCCAAGGAACTGAGCCTCTGGCTTGCCAGCACAAACGTCTGCATGATCCCACTTCTCTACGTCTTTCTGTGTCGGGAGTTCAAGGAGAAACTGGTGTCCATGATGAAAGATGTGTCCAACTCATTCCAAGTCGCCTTAGCAGGCAAAGCAAAAGTCCCTTCACCACAGAGTGGAGACTGATAGAGGTCATGAAAATACTCTAATATCGACTGTTGATTTGTGTCTATCCTACTGTCTACTTTATTCCCTTATAATCTTTTTTTTTTTTACTTTATCTTGCACTGCTATATAGTTTTTATATTACTATGTCTACATTCCTTGCACTATTGGACTTATTTGCACTACCACCATAACACACATAGAGCACCTTACCTGCCCTGTCACTGCAACCGCCTGATGCTTATACATCCTTTAGTACATTCATATGGAATTTTTTATTTAGTATCTTTTCTTTTATTGTCCATATTATTCATGTGGTTGTTTTTTTTGTTATTTGCTATTTTATCATCCTGTTTATGATGTATGTGTATGTTGTGTGTGATGTCTTTAAGCTATTGGGACCTTGAATGTCCCCTTGGGGATCAATACAGTATCTATCTATCTATCTATCTATCTATCTATCTATTCATTTATATATATATATATATATATATATATGTGTCATGGACTGAGCTCAGATGTTACTGAAGATTTTGTAGACCAAAAGTAAGATTATTGTTCCATGTATATAATAACATTTAGCTATTTACTGCATTTACTTTTTAACCCAATGTGGAAGTTGTGCTGTTTCGTGTCTTATCAGTGTTGCTCTAATTAGCTTGACACCCATTAACAGGAAATGAAAACAATAAGGATGGACGAGATAACCAGCAGGAGACATGAGGGTGCTGTTTTTATGTATGTATGAGACTGTAAATGAAGCTGCTATGCAAAGCATGTTAAGTTAAAGCTCATGTACATTTGCTTCTCACACTTCAGTCCTATCTAATGTTTGTGGTGACAGTAAAAATGGCTAAAGTCTTTGATAAGCTGATGTGCAATGTGTCTATCGGGCCAGTCATTGGTTCGCAGCATGCTATCAGTGTCCAGCAGGTAACTGCAAAGACTAAAGGAAGGCTGTTTGATTGATAAGCCAGGGATCTACAACAGGGGGTCCAGGACCCCTGGGGTGGTGGGGTCCTCAGAGTCAATGCAGAGTTTAACATCAGTAAACACGAATCCAACATATCATTAGCAAATATAAATCCCCACTGCTTACTGGCCTGTAGGTAAGGTAGTCAGTAAGGTAGCCATCCACAGATTCAGTTCATCCTAACGATTCACTGTGCCACATGTATGTTTAACATTAAAACGTGATTTATAATTATTAGGCTATTTTAATAGCTTAGTATTCTATGCGTAAAAAGGGTATGTATAAAGGCTTTAGGCCACCCTACACGTTATTGTAGGCCCAGTTTAATATGCTACTTAATTTTATACAATATGTGTAGTAGGGGGTCCCTGCTCCGTCTCTCTTTCAGTTAAGGGGTCCTTGGCTTAAAATACGCCTGTATTAAACTGTAAAATGAATGACATATGCTCTAAATCTACAGAATTGTTGCAATCAATCCAAAGATAAACACTAAATTCAGATATCATTCTGCTAAGTGTTGTATAAGTTTCAAAGACTAATTTTAGAATCAACCCATTTTCCATTACAATGTCCCTGCATGTACATTCCAGCTGTTTTAATCACTGAACAGTCCCTTTAGGATTTGCTAAGTTTGTGATAGAAAACATGGCTGCTAGCAAATGCTTTAATGTGGGTTTGATCTTTTAGTGTGATTTAATTGAAATGAGGTTGTGATTACCTGATAATTGGGATGATTTGTTTAAACACACAGTCTCTGTGGGTCTGGAAACCACAGGGCTCTGTGTCATTATAATCAAACAACAACAAATTATCGTCACATAAGCAGAACCTGTTGTAAACACATGTATATCATTTCTTGGCTAATATATTTTTACATCATTCTTGGCACAGATCCAAGCAAAACCTCACAGGAAATCATGTTGTGTTGTTCCCAGAATGCACTATTTTTATCAAGACAGCACAAAAGGGAATTAAAGACACAAACTTAATCAGATATGAGTGGAAGGGCATGTTCAATATCTTATACTGTAATATACTGTAGTGTGATGGACAATATATGCTATCTTAAAAACATGCTAACAGATGTAGAGACATGTGGTCTTAGTAGTAAATAAAAACAATACAAAATTACATTTTGCACAAACTAATTTGTTAATAACTTCCCTCTTCTGTCATGTAATAGCTTGCATGTATGGTCAATGAGTTTAAGGGAACCTTAAAACCACATTTCATGAGAAGTCAGTATCGCATTATAGCCCTACATGTCTTTTGTTTGTTTCTTTGGTCTATGTGGTTAGTGCTGTTAAGTTCCATGATGTAAAAAAGAAAGACAGAATGCAGATAGAGGTGGGGCAAATAAGCTGCAAGGTGGAGGGAGGAGCAATGGGGTGCAGGAGGTCTCTAGATGTGTGTCGAGAAATGAGTCCATGGCTTTGGTGTTCGCCTGTCAACAGCTACTGAGACTGACGCAAGCCAGCGGAGGCAGGGGGACTGGCACGGAGCAGAACAAGCCCCTCAGCAGACAATTGGAACAGGAAGCAAGGAAGGAAAGGGTCTTTCACCCAGAGGAAGACTGGCAAACTCATTGGGATTGTGACAAGACAGCCACACAGTAGCTCCGGGGACCACCCATTGTAAGAGCATCAAACACACACACACACACACACACACAACACACACACACACACACACACACTTAAAAACGGAGAGAGAAAACTGAGGAAGACAGACAGACTGAAAGCTCTTTAGGTCAGAAGTAGAATTTCTCAATTGATAAAAGAACTAAAGTAACACTGAGAGGATATCAATTTCGGTGTTTCCCTTCTTACATTTCTTTCCTGTGGGTAAGAAGAGAAAAGGGGAATAGGATATTTCACTTCTTTTTTTGAAATACTGTAATTTTTCATCGCTTCATTAAGCATTCTTCACATTAACAGTCAGAGACGATAAGGACACAGGGAGAAGGTAAGACTCAATGATTGACTTTATAAGTGCATCTTCTAGATAGATTACCAGGCTAAGCTTGGCACAAGGATATCATTTGTTGTAGGAGACCTAATTAACATTAGCATGCACACTAAAACAGAATAACGCATTGTATATCTTGGTTTCCATAGCACCTGCTCCTGGCCTCAGTGTTATTCTTAAGGTTTTCAATGTAAAGACAGCACCACCAGGCAGATATACTGTCAGACAGGGGGGAGGATTTAGAATGAACAAATGCAGCCGCTAGTTGTTGGACACCTACATCACTGTAAGTGTATCTCTGCATTCTGACTATAGAACTAAATAAGCAGTATGAGCTGACAGAATTATCAATTCTACAGAGTAACCACTTGTCTAAATGTGGTGGAATAGAGCGGTAACACTGTGTTTAGTGATTGTGTAAAAAAAGGATTTATATGCTCCTGAAAGTGGTAGAAAGTGGCCTTAACATCTTCAATTCAGACAGAAAGGAACCTAAATGTTCAGACTTTTTCACTTCTGTTAACATTGTGAGGCCTTGCCGGAGGTCTGCGCTCTCCGAGTGCCCTTTCATCATGTGACTTTACTGTGTATTTTCCTATGTATTAATCTTACTCTCAATTTATCATCTCTCTCCTCTCTCTCTCTCTCTCTCTCTCTCTCTCTTTCTCTCCATCTCCTTGAAAGGTCCACTGAAGATCAGAAGATGAACAACACACTGTCAAACACTTCCATCAAGTGTGTTAGGGATACCAGTGTCACAGCTGTGATTTTCCCCTGCCTATACAGCATCCTCTTTGTAGTCGCCCTGATACTGAATTCCCTGGCTGCATGGATCTTCTTCAGCATCCCCAGCTCCTCAACATTTGTGGTCTTTCTTAAAAATGTGGTAAGACATGAGGGCTTTTGCTTTATACATTTTGTCTGTGCAGAAAAAACAACAGCATACAGAAAACCCTTCATCAACAGGTGGTGGCTGACTTGCTGATGACCCTGACCATCCCTCTGAGAGTCTTAAGTGATGCAGGTGTTGGTCACTGGCAACTACGCGCCTTCCACTGCCGATACTCTGCCGTTCTCTTCTACATCACCATGTACATCAGCATCCTCTTGCTGGGCCTCATCAGCCTGGACCGCTACCTGAAGATAGTCAGGCCGCCCGGGAAGTGTGCCCTGCAGCGGGTTCGTGTTGGTCAGGCGCTGAGCGCTGCTGTCTGGGTGGTCATGTTGTCTTTAGCGTTACCCAACGTTATCCTAAGTGACCAGCAGCCACGGGTCTCTGGAGGCAAACTGAAGTGCACCTCCATGAAGAGCAAAGCCGGCCTTCTCTGGCATGAAGGATTCAACTACTTCTGTCAGGTAGCTTATTCCATCAACATGTTCACATGAATTAGAATGATATAGTACGGAAATTAAATACAGGAACAGGTTGGCTTTTTGGGAAACATCAGGTTTGTTTAATTCATGCGAAGACTGAAGTGTAAATCGCACATAATGTGGTTTTACGGGGGTTATGTGTCAGACTATTTCTTGGCCAGGAGCAAAGACAAAAACTGCAACCTGTTTTTACACTTTGATTTTTGGACGGATACAGCATGTCAACATGTTAATTAGTGAGCTTCAGACGTGGCAGTATCTGGATTTTCTTATTGGACAGAGGCAGGCTGTTTCCAGTGTTTTTGCTAACCATATTTACTGCACCAACATGAGAGTGGTGTCAATTTTCCCACCTAACTCTCAACAATGCTAATGTTTTGTCTATGTGTACTTCCAGGTGGTTTTCTGGGGCACGCTGGCCTTGATGGTGGTTTGCTACACGTTCATCAGCAAGAAGGTTTATGAGTCATACAAAGCCTCAAAGAGCAAATCTCAAGCAGTCAGTCGCAGAACCAAGGCAAAGGTTTTTGTGGTGGTGGGGGTGTTTTTCATCTGCTTTGCCCCCTTTCACTTTGCCCGCGTTCCCTACACTCTGACGCAAACTGGCAGCATGGTGAGCCATTGCCAGGCCCAGAATGCTCTCTACATCGCAAAAGAAACCACCCTGTGGCTGTCGGCCACTAATGTGTGTCTGGACCCGCTTATCTATGTGTTCCTGTGTAAGGTGTTCAGTAAAAGACTGGCAGCTGCAATCTGCTGCAAGCCACTCTACAAAGGTGCCATGGAGTCTCACACAGCAACATCAACTCAAATGGAGATGTCACAGATTGCCCAAAGTAACAGAATGTCATATAGTACAATGGAAAAATAATAACTGTAACTGTCAAGGCGTGCTGAAACACTGCCAGAAAGTGTATTTTACTTGTAAATAGCTTTTTTTTTATCGTGATGACACCGGTTTTAAAGTGCTCATATTATGCTCATTTTCAGGTCCATAATTGTATTTGGAGGTTGTACCAGAATAGGTTTACATGGTGTAATTTTCAAAAAACACCATATTTTTGTTGTACTGCACATTGCTGCAGCTCCTCTTTTCACCCTGTGTGTTGAGCTCTCTGTTTTAGCTACAGAGTGAGGCATATCATTTCTGTTCCTATCTTTGATGGGAGTCGCACATGTGCAGTAGCTAGGTAAGGACTACTAGCTAATCAGAAGCAGAGTATGAGGGCGTGCCACGCTAGCAGCTAGGCGGGCATTATAACGGGTGTTACAAAGTGATGCACATTTGTCTCTGAAGTAAAGGCTGGACTACAATAGAGCTGTTTGGAGCAGTTTGGGAACAGTGTGTTCTGTTCTCTTTGGGGTGGACTTTGGGCTTTTTCACTTTGTACACCTATAACATGCTCAAAAAAGACATATTTATAATATAACATATACACATTTACTATATAACACAATAAAGAAAAAGGAAAAAGCCAAACAGCATAATATGAGCACTGTAAAAAAAAAAAATCTCAAATTAATGCAAGGTGATCCAAATCTGTTGAATGGGCAGTGTTACGTGACAGAAAAATATGCGGTTATGTCTGGAGGTGGTCCTGCAGTTTCATGCTAACAATGACAACTGTTTTTGATACAGAACTAACCAAGCACTTCTGTCCCATGTTTTGCAAAGTCATCCAACACATTTCCTTAAGTGTCTTTACTGTCATCATCTACTTCCTCCTCTTCTCTAATCTCATTCAAACTGCACTTTCCCTATACAAAACTTTGGCAAGAGGGTAAAATCTTGACAGCACATGATTACACCACACACCCAATGATAACAAAATGTGGACTAGATACTGCTTAAAGCTATAACTAATGTGCAATATAAATAACAATAGTAATAAAATGCATATTATTCATAACACAATTGCATGGTGTTTAACTTTTATGCTGGAGGTTAGAGTTTTTACATGTGGTTAGTTTAAAACGTGGTGAAATGACATTTCTGATTAAAATCTCAGACAAAGACAGAAAAGAAAAAGTGATTTCTGTGTGGAGTTGGCTGTGCAACGAAGGCAGCCAACAGGAACTGCAGACTAATATTGCTCTGCAGATTTGATGTTTGATAACACTGAGTATAACCAAACCTAACAATGCTCAGTTAAGCTGTTAGCAAGTGCAAGTAGAGCATATAGCCTTTCACCATATTGCAGTAGCGTTACTGAGCCATTAATTTTTGAATTGAACAAGAATAGAACTGGAATAAATTGACTTTTTCAAACACTGCAACACCTCGAAGATGGGTTTCAGGACATTCACAAACTGCTTCCGCAGGATTAATGTCACCTCCTACCTGATTTACAATTGTGTCCGCATTCGGGTCTGATTAATGTAATAATGAAATATGATCATCCTCCATTCCCACCCTCTGTCGGCTTCGACAGAAACTGATATTTGGGCAGGAAATTAATGAGCTACAGAGCGGTTGTAGCGGTGACTGCAGTCGGGGAAAGGACCATTCGTCACCTCAGATTAAATCCTCTGACAGATGACCCCGCAGTAGTGAATTATGATAAATTTTAAATGACATTCATGGAAATTAAATAATCCCTGCACATAATATTGCCTGGCAGTATGCACAGACCCAAGTTGGGGGACAGAAAAGAGCCAGAAAAATAGGGGGCAGGTGGGTAGGTACTGACAGTTTCTTGATTAAACTAGGTGGTAAAGCTCGCATGTCAGAGACACCTGTCAAGTCTACATGTCAGTGATGCCAATCAGCAGAAGTTAATACAATGTTTCTTGTCAAGAAGCAGTCCCCAGAGAAATGGCTTTTAGGCATCTTATTAAAGCTTAGGCTTAGGCTTTAGGTCAAAAAAGTCATTTTGACACATTGTTCAATTGTTCAAACTTCCAGTGAGTGAAAATAATAAAACTGAACAGGCTTACCTCACTCTTCTCAAACACTTTAGTTGAAAGTACGTTTTAGATCAACATGGACACACAAATGTACATTGAACTCAACTTACAAACAGCTAGAACTCAACAAAATGCAAGGTAGCCTTAACTTTGGCAGTAAAAGCCAGTCTGAGAGTCCTCAGAGGTCCTTAAATTATGCAATAATAGATGTTGGCCACTAGGGGACAAATAATCTCCCAAAAGATTGCAGAAACACTGCACTAAACTCTCACTGCATTATATCATTGCGGTCTTTACAGCTTTCTCTTTTCAAAGTCCAGAATTAAGGTAGGCCCTAATAACTTTCTGTGGGTTCATATATCATAACAAATGAAAATGGTTAAAAGAAAAAAAAGTGGATGGATCCATGTTGTAACTGAAATTGGTAACAGAAATTAATCTTCCTGTGCGCTTTTGAAAACAAAAAGATGAAGCCTAACATCACATTTAAACCAAGCTGAACTTTGTCTCACCGTAGGCCTACCGATTGAGTTTGTAACACTGACGTTGTTAGGCCTATTTTAGGGGTGCTGCTACGCCAAAATGTTCCTAAGCCCCCCAATAATAATAAGAAAAATAATACATATTTTTTTCAGTGCACTCTGTATCACTCACTACTTTGAATCAATCTTCCTTCACCATTCATCTGTTTGTGTCGTCGCGCACTGCAGTCTGTTTTATTTATATTTCACGAACTGTCAGCTGGTGGAAAAGGTAGAGACGGAGGCTCAACGAGAAGAGAGAAGAGCACCTGGCGGCATTAAAACAAAGCAGTAAATCAGAGAAATAAAACGTTGTTTTCGCTGATTTATCACTCGAAATGCAACTGTAGCAAGCATCTCACTATCGCTAACGTTATCCAAATTCATATTTAAAAACAACAAATAATATATCCAGCTACAAAAAAAAGTTAGACAGAAGTACAAAGAGTCGATGGCCATGAAGATGATAGCCTACACCGTCCTCGTCTCATTAGTGTCTTTCGTCTGTGAACAACACACAGTGAGTGATACAGAGTGAAATTGTAAGTTGTTGTTAATGGATTTTACTTGCTTAACTTCAGCTAAGTTTACTTGAGGTAAAGATAAAGGGATATTTTAGCTGGGTATGGTAAACAATAGTCTAGCTGGAGTGAAATACAAGGGTAACACTTTACAATAAGATACACAAAAAAAATAGGTAGTTAATGATTAGTTACTGTTTTTGAAAGAGTAACAAATGATTAGTTACTGTTTTTCAGAAGGGTAGTTACTTTTTTTCCATTCGTTACTCTTTCAAAAAACAGTAACTAATCATTAACTACCTATTTTTTTGTGGTACCTCATTGTAAAGTGTTACCAATACAATAAATAACTAACCTAGTTAGCTATCCTCTCTATTTTTTGCCATTAATATACCATGCTATCTCTATAGTATTAAAAACAATATCAGTCGCCACAGAATGTTGTCACTGAAAACTAAATGTCATAGTGTCACTGTTAATGCTATTGTACCGTTATATCCTTCCATTCATTGAGCAGATGGATACTGGAAGATATTTTGAGAGAGAGGGAGAAAGAGAAGGAGAACAAGAGGGAGAGAGAGAGACAGACAGAGAGAGAGAGAGAAGCAGGAGTTTGGCAGGGCAGCTGATTATGAGGGAAGTGGCTTGATTGAGGTCTGTAAGTGGTCTGCAGCAATGGTTCTCAAAATGGGTTCCAGGGACCCCCAGGGGTCCTTGACGGGATTCCAGGGGGTGCCCAGCAAAAAGGGAAATAACTTATTTTCACTATAATTCCATCCATAATTAACACATTTTTTCATAGACTTTCTGTAATAAAACATCTAAAAGCAAAAATCCTGTCAGATGGGGACCCTTGGACAAAATCAAATCAAATTGGGGTCCGTGGTCTAGTTTCTGTCAGTTTAGGGGTCCTTGATGTCAAAAAGTTTGAGAACCACTGGTCTACAGGGCTAAGAAAGTGTGGGGTGTTTTGTTTTCTTCTAACAACAGGCATTGGTTGGCAGATCTAGGCACTAAGGCAAAGCCTTAACTAAATTATTTTATATTTATCATATATATATGCTATATTCTGACCAACTTAACTTTCTGCATTCATTTGTTGTAATAAATTAAACAATTATGTAGATGTTGTAGGCTAGGCTATACATGAGCATACATACATACATACATACATATCAGTACATATCAGTCCCTCCAGGAATTTGTGATGTCGCGATCGCAACAATTCACACGAATTCAACCAATCACCGTGGTTTTTATTTTTAAAGAAGTATGCAAAAACTTTTTTTTTGCAATTTTCACTGTCTCTCGCAACTTCATTTATAACAAAAATACCAAAGACATCGCAACTTTTATCCTCACAAAAACAAAAGAAAAACCTTTTTCGAGAAACCATTTCTCAGAATTAGGAGATAAAGGTAGGCTGCTTGTATGTCGTATTTCCCTCATACATAGCTTAGATATAATCTTATAAAATAGTAAATTACGAGATACCGAAGTTATTTTACTTCACTGGATAACAATGAATATATGTATTTATTATTATAACAGAGGATAAATGCAAAATATTGAACATATGAAAAAACTATGAAAGTCCCTTTATGGACTACCAGAATCACATGGAATGATAATGAGGTGTGAACAATAATTAAATAAAAAATAAAACTTTCCTTGACTGGGTTACAGGTGCATCGCATTGGCAACAGCGACACAGGATATTACACCTGTTTCTTTGAACCTGTAATTGTTTGCCCTCTGTCAGTAGCCGTTTTTAGCATGGGTGAAGCAGGCAGGCGCCCGGGGCGGCATTTTTTCATGACGCATGGGGGGCGGCATGAGCACTTAAAAAAAAAATACAATCCTATTATCTATCTATCATTTCACTGTGTGAGGAATTGGCAATTTGGCAGAAGGGGAAAGGGGAAGGGGGGCTGAAACAGAGAACTAAAAGTAGGCTAGATAGTAGAAGTTCACGAAAGCAATGCAACTTGGTAAAAAAGGCAATGCTGCTCTGCCAAACAGGGGCGTAGCAAAAACTTCTGGGCCCTGTAGAAAGGCAATTTCTATGGGCCCCTCCCTGCATCCACAGCTATTCATTCTAGCATCTTTTTGGGCCCTCCTCACATGAGGGTCCTGGGTACTCAGTCCCCTTTCCCCCCCCCCTAGTCCGACGCCCCTGCTGCCAAATGTCTTCAAAGGAATGAAATGTTGATAATAAAGAACAGTGATTTAATAGTGATAAAGGGACGTACACTCCCAGGCCGGTGGGCAGTTGTATCCGCGCTAACGGCTCCTGTAGTTGTCTTTGCTCCAGTCTGGCACCGGCAATGCCATCCAGCTCTGTGGCTCGGCGCGCTATTTAGGATTAACAAGGAGGAGCGACGCATGCACAGGATGTGTGTGTGTGTGTGTGTGTGTGTGTGTGTGTGTGTGTGTGTGTGTGTGTGTGTGTCCTACCAAAGCAGAGAATTAGCTCCACACTAGTTCATTATAGGCTAAGTATTGAATATATTTGGAATATCCATTGAAATATTCACATTTTACATTAAAAAAAAGTTACTCTCAGATGTGTCCAGTTTGGGACGTCGTATAGCATTACTGTACGTGCTGGTGTACATTTTCACATAATTTATATACAAGTGGACACCTGAGTATTACCCCCATACTGAAATACACCCAAAACATGCTTTTAGGGATATTGTAGTCAAATATAGTGATTGTGATGTCATTATGCAACAACAAAGTAATCTGTATTTTCTGTCTTTAAAAAACTACTAATCCATTAAAGGTTAAGGCTGGTGATAGTCTGTATTTTGTAATCAATAAATCCCATCAATGAGCAACATCTTGTTAAAAACACATCAATGAGCAGCATGCTGATAGGATGTGATTAGCTAGTAGTAGGCTACATAGGTCATACTGTATCTACATAGGCTACTACAGATAGCTACAGTGCATGTATACGTAAGTCAAGGTGCATTCATTTACTAGCCTACACATTGTTTTAAGACTGACTTGAACATTTTTAAATTGATTCTTTAACCCCAAATCTGCCAACACACATCCTATAGCATGTTAAAGATTGACGTTTTCAGTAGAGATAAATGGGCTTAGGAATGTTGGAAAGTATGAGAGACAGCTTTGGTCTTTTCATGTCAACAAATGACAACAAATGTTATAATAAAATATAACTGTTTGTGCAAAAAAGGGGGTCTCGCCCATGGGTGTAATTCAATGTAGAACCGCCACTGCCCTCTGTCACTAACAGACAAGTTTGCAAACTCTTTTTTTTTTTTATAAAATAAATAATAAAATGTATTTTTGTATTATTATTATAATTTGTAGGGGGGCTGAGATGAACTAAAAAGGGTCTAAAATCGCCAATGCTTTAACAGTCTAACCCCGTTAGACTCTGACGTCAATCATCTTGAAGCTTACGCTGTGCGCGCTTCCGCGAAGTGCTTGCACTTCGGGCGCGCGCCGGGCTACAAGCTACAAGGCTAACGCCACGTGACATTCCCGCCGGGTCATGTGATTGAACTACGTCCTCCTAGCTGCAGTCAACTTTCCCAGAGCAGCACGAGCAGCAAAATCCCAAACAAGCGAACATGGCGGACTACGAGGAGCGGCAGAGCCTGTTGGGAGACGGGGACGAAGGCTCGTCCACCGGCAGGCACACCGCCGGAGGAGCCGGCAGACCGATGCTGCCCATCTGCGACCCCAGCCACATACTGCACCGAGTGCTTGTCCTGATATTCATGTGCTTCTTGGGATTTGGTAAACAGTGATAAGCCCTCACTTTTCATATGCATCCTGAATGGTTATTGTGGAGATTTGTGACCCAGTTTAATAAGTTATATTCGGTTAAATGATTGTTTTAGTGTCGTTACCCACCATGGCTTACCGAGAAGTTGAAGACATTTAGTATCCTTGTTTATGCAGTCTGTTAATGTAGTTAATTTGTTCCAGGAAGCTACTTCTGTTATGACAACCCAGCTGCACTTCAAACTCAAGTCATCCAGGTAATTCATTCTCTGTAAATGCAAAGTTGTACTGGTTGTTACACCATAAATGCAAGAATCTGCACAATGAGCCAACCAGAACAGTCATTAACCTAACTCCTAGATGCTGCCATTAGAGGTTTTTATTTGTCCACACACCTGTGTTTCACACACCAAGATTTTGAAGGTGAAAATCAAAACCAAAACGGTTGAAGTGGCAGAAATCTGATGAGCTTCCTCCCTCTGACTGTACTAGGATCTGAGCCTGAACACCAAAGAGTTCATGCAGCTGTATGCCTGGTACTCCTGGCCCAATGTGGTTCTCTGCTTCTTTGGGGGATTCCTGCTTGACAGGGTTTTTGGCATCAGGTACGAATACCATTGAGTCACATCTATTTTAAGCCCAGTGTATCCATTGTTATAAGTGAAAATGAAAGAGATAGTGTAGCCTTTTGGCTTGTCATCTTTCATTGTTTTTTTTGTTTTTTATAGGCTGGGAACCATCATCTTTTCCCTCTTTGTCTGTCTTGGACAGGTAGGTTCACCTTGACATCCAAATGTGAAATGTATTCCATGAAAGACAGAATATAAGTACCAACATTAACATGCTATTTTTTAATAGTTGATAGGAATCAATAGGTACAGAAAATGGATAGCAATTCCATCATTTTCTTTGCTGCATTTTAACTTTTCCAATCTGCTCAGGTAATATTTGCTACTGGAGCTTTGGTAAATCGTTTCTGGCTGATGGAAGTTGGACGTTTCGTATTTGGGTGAGCGAATAATTTTGCCTTTCTGTGTTTTACAAACATAATCTATCAACTTTACATACCAGGGGCCAGCTATTTGCACCTTTTACATATGCATGAGATCACCACAAATCTGGTAACTTTTAAAAGAGCAGTCTTTAAAATTGGTCCGGGACCTTCTACACCTTCTCCCCATCCCTGTTTTCTTTTCCTGAGCAGTATTGGAGGGGAGTCTTTGGCCGTGGCTCAGAACACCTATGCAGTCAACTGGTTTAAAGGAAAGGAGCTTAATCTGGTGTTTGGCCTTCAGCTGAGCATGGCTCGCCTGGTAAGGACACAGAACATGGAGATAATTCATGCTTTCAAATAACATATTAATGCTTTTTCGACTGTAGCCATGGGAAATGAGCCTGCTATATAAAACGCATGTCAATAATACTGTAGACGTGTTTCCAGTCATGTATTTTGATGCTCATTTTGACGTATTGCATTAGAAAAGCTGTATGGAAATGCAAAACTCGATACAGCTTCCTCACTTTGCTCAAAAAAGTGTTAACGCTCACTTGGTTTTTGCCCTTGTCAAAGAAAAGTTGATGCGCTAAATGGGATATGGAAACGCCTTTGAATAAGTTCTGACGTAGCAAATATTTAACTCGCATGACTGATCAGCTGTTTCCACTGTCGCCGTCTTCCCGGATATTATATTAATTTGTCTCCGCATCTGGAAGCATGAAACATGGCCAATACTAGCTGACCTTAAAGGAACACGCCGACTTATTGGGAATTTAGCTTATTCACCGTAACTCCCAGAGTAAGACAAGTCGATACATACCCTTCTCATCTCCGTGCGTTCTGTAACGCTGTCTGACGGCTCCAGCATTAGCTTAGCCCAGCACAGATCCTGCAGGTAACTGGTTCCAACTAGCCTACTGCTACGAATTGTGACAAAAGTGACAAAATAACGCCAACATGTTCCTATTTACATGTTGTGATTTGTAGAGTCACAGCGTGTACAAAAAACAACGTAACATGAGACACAGCCATCTTCTATCTGTAAACAAACCGGGAACTATATTCTCATACAGGCTTGCTGCGAGCATATCACTCCACCAAAGTACTATATTCTTCTGCCTGAGAATATAGTTCCAGGTTTGTTTACGGTTAGAAGATGGCTGTGTCTCATGTTACGTTGTTTTTTGTACACACTGTGACTCTACAAATCACAACATGTAAATAGGAACATGTTGGCATTATTTTGTCACTTATTCGGAGCAGTAGGATTACTGGAACCATTCACCTGCATGTTCTGTGATGGCCTGATGCCGCTGGAGCCGTCAGACAGTTTTACAGCACGCACGGAGATGAGAAGGGTATGTATGGACTTGTCTTACTCTGGGGGTTACGGTGAATAAGCTAAATTCCCAATAAGTCGGCGTGTTCCCGTGTTGCCCAATTGAACCAAATTCCTGTAGAGCTCTCTCCATTTTTCTATCGTTGTCACTACCCAAAGTGAGTAATGTTTGATTTACTAACGTTAGCTAAAAACGCCTTTAGCATCTACTAGGCTACTTGATTGCTAATGTTAGCTCAAAACGCCGTTAGCATCTAGTAGGCTACTTGATTGCTAATGTTAGCTCAAACCGACGTTAGCATCTTGTAGGTTACTTGTCGCAAAGTGACTCATGCGCAACTCAAATCTGCACTCTACTCACTTTGGGTAGTGACTGTCAGTACCCGATCCGTTCCACCGGCACGATCCGTTCTGCGCATGTGCAAGATGACACGTATGCCATGATGTATGCGCAGATGATAATACCGTTTTACGACCTGCCCAATCTGTTCCATGCTAGCCTCCACCGGGATAGCTAACAGCTAATTCGGCTAACCGCTAGCCGACAGGCTTCAGTCTAAAATAACGCATGCGCAGAACGGATCGTGCAGGCAGAACTGACAGCTAGATTCAGTCTAAAATAACGTTAGGTCAAACATAATGGGAAAAGCAGGCTACAGCTAAATTAAGACTTTACAGTAATAACAATAAAGACAAGTATTGTATTTTAAATGAGCACAAGTAGAACTGACATAACAGCTGTTATATATGTTAACGTTTATTTTCAAGTTTTATTTTGAGGGTCTTTTAAAGTTTACATGCTGTCTCAGCTAGCGGTTAGCCGAATTAGCTGTTAGCTAAACTAACGTTAGCTTAACTGTGGAGGCTAACGGCAGACCGCTATAATCACCTAGCGGTTAGCCAAATTAACCGTTAGCTAAACTAACGTTAGCTAGCATGGGAACAGATTGGGTAGTGTCGTAAATCCTGGTACCACAGCGCATGCGTGAACATCTTGCGCATGCGCAGAACGGATCGTGCCGGTGGAACGGATCAGATACTGACAGTGACACCGTACATGGGTTAGACAGCCAAGGTGAATTGTTTTGTTTCCTGTTAGCAACCTCTACTTCTTCTACTCTGTTTATTGGCGAATTAAAGTCATGCGGAGCCTATAGCGCCAACCTCTGACCAAACTTTGTTGTAGCCTAGTTTATTCGCTCCTAGTCTCGCTTTGCCAGACCCTCCTCCAAAGCGCGCTGAAGGAGGGTCTGGCTACTCCACATAGCATTCGAATATGGTAGGAAAACGTGCTCTGGTTTAATGGCATTTCTTTAAACCAATCAGAATTGTCACGGGCGGTGCTAAACTCCGCACAGAGCCGCTGCAAAATAGTCGTGCGAGAGAAAACTCAGATGGGACAGATAGTCTAGCTATCTGTCTGGATTTACCCTGCAGAGATCTGAGGAGCAGTTAACCATAGTCCTCAGAAATCCGCCGAATTTAAAATTCCAACACAAAGAAAGCGGAAGGAAACGGAAAATGCATGCATCCAGCGGAATTTCCTGCAGCACCTGAGCAATCCTGGAAGTGGAACGCAAAGGATATAGACTAATTCGCTCCAAACCAGTTGACAGAACACGCTTAATTTGCTTTTTTGTGACATTTTTGAAGTTTGCTTAAAATTTGCTTGACAATTGAATGGAAACACAAACGTATGCCTTACGTCTATTCACCCTCCTCTCTGCTCGTCTCAAGGGCAGCACAGTGAACATGAACATCATGGGCTGGGTGTACAGCAAAGTCTCAGACCTCTCTGCCTCTCCTGGACACACCGCACTAGGTGCATCACTCATGATAGGTAAATATCATACGCTTTTGCTTTTTTTCGGGGGGGGGTAGGTGCCTCACTGAAGGGGAAGACTGGAAATTGAAGTGTTAAACATGACGACTCTGGTTACGTGTGCTTTATCTCTGAGACACTAGATCCTTTCTCTGTAACTCATGATCTCCGATAACACAGCCAGCAGAGACACAGAGAAGTGTTATAGAGAACTAAAAGTGCTATCGCCTGCTATGGATGAGTCACATGAGTTAGAAAAAGTGTCACTTCTTATAATTTTCTCTGGAGTTGCATCTTAGGCATGCTAAAAGTGCTTCCACTTTTGCGCAGCTATCAGTTTATGTGTTTTCTTTTATAGCCCGTCTCCATTGCCACTGTTAATCTGACCATTTTAAGGTAAATTCATATGAACAATAGAATTAATCAGCAGTCACCAGGCATCCTAATTTTAACTCCTTGATAATCTAATCACCAAAGTATAACTTGAATTTACCATTACTTTACCTTACTTTCTTTTTTTGTCTCCTCCATATGTACTTATTTACTTATGTCTGATTTCTTTTTTCTCTCCTTAGCTGCTGTAACCTGCCTGTTCTCACTTCTCTGTGCCTTGGTGTTGGGATACCTTGACAGAAGAGCAGAGAAGATCCTCCACAAGGAACAAGGCAAAACAGGTAATGTTTTCTAATATTGTGACTGAGTTCCAAATCCCATGCTTTTTCTTTTTGCTGTTAGTATGTACTGCAGCTGCCCTTAGTAAGTACATACTGTTGCATGCGGTATGCATACAATAGGGACATACTACTTCTTCATAGCATTGCGCCTTGAACTTTGACTCTCTTGCTCATGTATGCTGGGCAAAGGATTGTGGGTCAGACATACTATGTATTGGGACATACTTAATCTGGCATACTAAATAGTATGGTAGTATGGTTATTGGAACACAGGGTGTCTTTTTGTCTTTAGTTTTTCCTCTTTGGCATTATCTGTCAATAACTACTAGAATGCTTTTCACAGTAAACATGGACCCTGACACAGTGTAAGGCCATGTTTTCTTGTTATCTTCCTAAAATTGACATTCTGGCCAGACAGTTCATTGGCTTTAGCATTTTTCTCTCTGTTGTGGTGGGACGTCTTTATAAAGACAGGGACAGTTTAATTCACTGTGTTCAATTTAATGTGTGATATAACATTCCCTTTAGGAACTAAAGGGCTTCTTTTGTCAGAGAAGCCGTTCTTCTTCTTGCACAGTTGTTGAAAGCAAAAATAATGCTCTCGGGCTGATCTGCATGTGTGTTAACTTTGCATATAAGGTGAGGTGATCAAGTTGACCGATGTGAAAGACTTCCCCTTCCCCCTGTGGCTCATCTTCATCATTTGCGTGGCCTACTATGTCGCAGTTTTCCCCTTTATTGGACTGGGACAGTGAGTATTGCATCAGTGCCATCTCCCACTTACACACACACACGCCAAACACACACAACTTTCTTTCAAAGGCCTTCACACATCTTTAATACACCCAGAACACGATCTTGTCTGTATAACAAAAGAAGTCAGTGCCTCCCATCTTTCTAATTGTCCAGTACAACACCAACTTCAACTTTGAGCTCAGTAATATAACTGAATTTACACATTTCTGATGATGTCACCAATTACTGAACATTATGAGCTTTGTAAACATAAGTCATGGTAGGGCTGTTGTATTAGATTGTACAGGTGTATTTAAGAAAATGACCACTTTGTGGATTTTTCTAATGTCAACAAATCCCATCATAAGAACAGAACCACCAATGCTGTTTGACTTCCAACCCCTCTCTGTGTATATAGTTTCACATAAATAAAAAAAAAAAAAAGGAAAGTAATTTCCCAGCTGAAGTAGTTTATAGCAAACCGTGCTCACAAAGGAGCAACTAGTGTAGTGTAGACTATTTAGCTGCGTATTACTACACATATGGGGCACATACTGTATATGGTTGCTGGACACTATGTGTGGGATTGACTCTTGAAACGTGATTTGAATATTGCCAGACTTCTCCTTTTGACTTCTTCCCTGTGAAATATTTGAACATTTGTGACATTTGCAACTCTATGTGCTGGAGATTATCAGCAAAGTTTCAGATTTTCTTTTTCCCCACAAACCTTTACTCCAACAGAGAAAATTGGGAGATGCTATAATTGCATGCTAATTCTGAAAATAAGGGGTTTGTATGCTGAAATGATGGAACAGCGTTTTTTGGTTTAGTGCTTGATGACAATATCTTGACTCTTACTCGTCCTTGAGTAAAGAAAAAATATAATTCCCTTCATGATGGTTTTTGTAGTTAAAGTGTTCAGTTTGAATTACAAAGAGAACTTACATTAAATTCGTACAGTGCTTGTGTTTGAGCGAAGAACATTCAACAGTGCAACCTGTGTACGGGAGGGAGAGGGAGTCCGAAATGAAAAGAGGTTTGACAAATGGGTTTGCAGTGAAAGAAACCAATTGAAGCTATCACAACCTGCATTTCCTTCTCTGAAAGGCACTCTTAAATCACTTAGCAACTGACATGGTTTTTCCACCGAGGGTCCGTGCTTACAGAGCAAATACTTGTTATGCAAATTGAGCAGAAAACAATGTATGGAAGCCTGAGAGCTACCTGCCGCAGGAGTCAACCTGATTTCCCCGTCTCTTGTCCTCACATCAATATAAATGTTGAGCAGCACTGTGTACTGTGAGCCCGTCATCTTGTCTTTTTATTCACAGGGTGTTCTTCATTGAAAAATTCAACTTCTCCCCGGCTGAAGCCAGAGCTGTCAACAGGTAACTCAGATCAGTTCTAATAGGCCATTGAGACCATTCTACCTTAAGGCACTAACCCCATTAAAGTCTGCTGTTGCTGATCTATCTCCTTTTGTTGGCTGCATGTTTCTTATTCTAATGGATGACTGGCCAAATTGCTTTTTCAGACTGGCAAAAGCAGAGTTTTAGCTGAGAAATGTTACTACAGCTACCCGAAACTGGAAACATGTTAGAAGAATTTTAGTCTCGCTTTTGCCAGACCTTCCTCCACAGCGCTGCAGAGGAGGGTCTGGCTAGTCCACACAGCATTCCGGGATGGGAGAAAAACATGCTCTGGTTTAGTGGCATTTCTTTAAACCAGTCGGCGGCGAGCGGAGCAACGGTGCCGCTGCAAAATAGCCTCGGGAAGGAACTTGTCTTGGTGGAACATGTGTACCTAAAAAAGTTGTTTCAGTCGTGCAACAGAAAACTCTGATTGGACAGCTAGTCTAGCTAGCTGTCTGGATTTACCCTGCAGAGATCTGAGGAGCAGTTAACCATAGTCCTCAGAAATCCACCGGAGTTTAAAATGACACACAAAAACACAAAGAAAGCCCAAGGTAACACACATCCGGCCTAAATGAGGGACGTACGGCGGAATTTCCGGCGGCACAATCCCGGAAGTGGAACGTTGTTTATAGACTAGAAGACTTTTCATATCCCATATAACTTGGTATCACACTCCTAAAGGCCGACTTCAGCAGATAGATTGTCTTTACTCAGATTTCTGTCATTAACCAGGATAACATTTCAATTTGTTTAGATTCCAGTCATAAAAACTGACTGCCCTTCTCTATCTTTGCCAGTATTGTGTACATCATCTCAGCCCCTGCATCCCCACTTCTGGGCTTCATGGTCGATAAGACGGGGAGGAATGTGGTTTGGGTAATGATTGCCGTGGTCGCCACGCTCGCCGCTCACATGATGCTGGCCTTCACCTTCTGGAACCCATGGATCGCCATGGTAATGCCCCTGGCAACCTTTTGCACTATACTCCACCAAAGTCTTATTTTGTACATTTATAAATATTCGTTGGATGAATTGAATGAAGGAAGTGCGCTGTCGATAAATGTCTGGGCGCTGTTAGGTTAGTGGAGTCCAAGTGAGATGGAAGAATTGTGAGTCATAGTGGGTGTGGATACTAGTTCCTAAAGACACAATGTCTTGTAGAATTGTTGTCCTGCTTGTAGTTGCAAACCCATTGGTTGGCAGTGCAGAAACCTAATTTATGTTGTACTTGAGTGTGCTTGCAGCCTGCATATAATGAAATTATAACACTGATATTTCTGTTTTAATATAAAATAAACTACTATATTAAATTCCTACTGGATAGCAGAAGGAGTTGAATATGTAATTGAGAAACATATGCATATAGCATAATTTCTTAATTTACAGGTTAGAGTGTTAAATGCATATTTGCATCATAAAATAAACAAGCTACTTTAGGTAATCCATCATACCACGGAATTATTTGGAGAGCCCTAACATAATAAACTGAACGACTGCATGTGTGTCCTCCGTTGTTTTCCAGTCCCTGCTGGGTGTCTCCTACTCCTTACTGGCCTGTGCACTGTGGCCCATGGTGGCCTTTGTGGTACCGGAGCATCAGCTGGGGACGGCTTACGGCTTGTATGCACCTTTTTTAATGGCAATGTTAAGACTGATGGTGCAGCAAGGGAGGACTCGCACACACAGATCAAAAAAGGGACCAGAGTCTGGATGTTAAATGTATTCGATACATTCCTCATGGCTGTTTGACAAGGTGCACTTGTAGAGTCCCTTACATATAGGCCGACTCATCTTGCATGCCTCATCGTGCACTGAGGAAAGTTCAGCATGGACTGATACGTTTGCACTTTTGCACTCCATGCACATTTGTACATTTTATGACTGTAAGCCCTGTAATGTATCAAATAGAAACATTCAAAATCCAGACTCTCATCCAGATCTCTTCTTTTGTTCTCTGTGTTCGAGTCCTCCCTTGCTGCAGTATTTTTATTTTTTTTTCCCCCTGACTATCGCAGCAGAGAAGGAGAGGGTGCTGCTCAACTTTTGCAAACCAATGTTCTGACTGATCTCATACTCGTACATATTGACCGTTAAACACACGCACGGTTATGACTGTTAATTATTTCTATTTTTCACTGACGCTGATGTTGCCTTTCATCCACCAGCATGCAGTCGATCCAGAACCTGGGACTCGCTCTCGTTGCCATGGCAGCAGGAGCCATCCTCGACACCAGAGGATACCTGTTTTTGGAAATGTTTTTCTGCATCTGCCTCTGCTGTCAGTAATTTCTGTCCGTTTGTGTGTGGGTTTATGAGATTGCAGTCTTTCCAACTCCTGTTCAGACACTTTTGAGTGACAAAAAGTTGCTTGTTTCTTGCAGTTGCGCTGATAGCAGTGGTGATGCTGTACTTTGTGAATTATCTCCGAGGTAAGAGAAGACCGAAGCCTTGAACTCTCCCACTGCTTCACTTCTCTCAATACCTCTCCATACTGTCTCTGTTTGTTTTCCCAATCTACCCCTGTCTTATTCCTTTTTCTCCTGTGACATCTCTTCACTTTACTCACCTCTCTCCTTGCCACCAGACTCACTCGCCTCTTAATCTCTCCGTCTCCCTCTCTTGCTCCAGGAGGAGAATTGAACCTGTCAGCCACAGCAAGAGCCAAACTCCAGAAAGAAGCCACTTCAGACGCAGAGTGAGTACCTTTTAACCCTCCCCCCTCCAGATTTTCCACCCACTTTTCCCAATAATTAGACATCTCAGAAACATATTGAACATTCCACTCATATAATCAAGTGGCGCAGACATGTTTTGGAACACTTGTAAGAGCTACTAATTGGCCGAACCTGCTGCAGTCAATTTAATCCAGATCTGCTGAAATTGGTCGATATATTTTTTATTTTATTTTTTTCTATTGCATTCATTCTCGGCCAATGTGGTAGTTGCAGTCAAGTGATGTGTTTTTTTTTTTTTTTTTATGGATTTGTTCTTTGATCCTATATTCTACACTCCAACCACATGACTCGCATGCTGAGTTGCGGAATAATGCTTACTTTTATTGTTTATCGCCAACTTCTAGTTTTTAATATTGTACAAGGTTCAGGAGTGTAACGAGGTGATAAGTCAGGTCATCATGGATGTGTCGCCTGAGTTGGCTTTCATTTATTCTTGAGTGGTTGTTACAGCAGAACTGCCCATGGCCCTGCCACTAATAAGGTACAGTGTGTCAATTATCACTGTCAATGTAGATTTATGTCCAAGTATTCAAATTTAAAGAGAAAGAAACCCTTTTCAAACTACATGTGTGAACATTTTTTCTTTTTTGTGTCTTATCTGATCCAGTTATGGTTTGTATTATAAACTAATTCTAAACTATACTAAAAAGGAAATCATTCTATGGACCGTTTTGGTGCTATAACTGGTTAGCCTTGCTGTGGTGGCAAAGCACTCGTGCAAAAAAGTTTTCCATTAGAGTTCATGACATGACTTAATAATGTGGAGGAAATGGCTGCTATATCAGCAGACCAAAGTGGGTACATCTATGTAGGTTAGGTCACATGTAAATAGCACACCAGCTGTGGTCGATTTTTATTTTGCGTTTCATACCTAAAACGCAAACCACACAAGTTCTCTTGATGGGTATGACTACTCTCTGTTCTCATTATTGGCATCAGAGTGGTCACAATGAGCAGACATTTCTGTTTCAGTCTCTCTCTCTTTGTTATATGTATCTGTGTAAGCTATACACACAATGTTCTAAGTTATATTTGGCTGATGCTATGTGAAAATACAGACTGATATTTTCTGGTTTGTTTTGTGACTGATATTTTCCAGATGATGATGATGATGATGATGAGGGAACACATTGAGTCGTGGGCTTCAGAGCCAGCAGGCTGCACTGTCTACCCCAGAGCTGTCAATCAACTGCCATGGGGCGGGACTGCGCTACTGACTCCGCCCAGTGCTGTCACCTGTGACTCTTCCCATCAGAACTCTGAGCATCTGACCCCCGGCTATTACATAACCAACCTTGTATAATAGCTTCTTATGTCCCTATCAGGACACTGACAAATGAAACCGTTTGGACAAGACAGTTCCTCTCTGACCTCTGATACTGACTTCATCTCCTCCAATAGTCACTCTCCACTTTTTCCTGTGTGCGTGTGTGTTAAAAGTTCAGCCTGACGTTTCCTCAGTTACTGGAGAAAGTTAAGATGCTTCGAACTTTTTTTTTTAAACATTTTAAATGTTCAGCAAAAGATAAGACTTGTATCCTATGGACGGACGGACGCACCTTTACATTTCTCACTCTGTTTCATTGCAGCCATTTGCTAAAATCAAAAAAGTTCATTTTATTTCTCATTAATGTACACTCAGCACTCCATCTTAAAAGAAAAATTTTCTTTGCAAATTTATTAAAAAAGAAAAACTGAAATATCACATGGTCATAAGTATTCAGACCCTTTGCTCAGTGTTGAGTAGAAGCACCCTTTTGAGCTAGTACAGCCATGAGTCTTCTTGGGAATGATGCAACAAGTTTTTCACACCTGGATTTGGGGATCCTCTGCCATTCTTCCTTGCAGATCCGCTCCAATTCCGTCAGGTTGGATGGTGAACATTGGTGACAGCCATTTTCAGGTCTCTCCAGAGATGCTCAATTGGGTTTAGGTCAGGGCTCTGGCTGGGCCAGTCAAGAATGGTCACAGAGTTGTTCCGAAGACACTCCTTTGTTATTTTAGCTGTGTGCTTAGGGTCATTGTCTTGTTCGGCCCAGTCTGAGGTCCTGAGCACTCTGGATGAGGTTTTCTTCCAGGTTATCGCTGTACTTGGCCGCATTCATCTTTCCTTCAATTGCAACCAGTCGTCCTGTCCCTGCAGCTGAAAAACACCCCCATAGCATGATGCTGCCACCACCATGTTTCACTGTTGGATTGTCTTGGGCAGGTGATGAGCAGTGCCTGGTTTTTTCCACACATACTGCTTAGAATTAACGCCAAAAGTTCAATCTTGGTCTCATCAGACCAGAGAATCTTATTTCTCATAGTCTGGGAGTCCTTCATGTGTTTTTGGCAAACTCTATGCAGGGTTTCATATGTCTTGCACTGAAGAGAGGCTTCCATCAGGCCACTCTGCCATAAAGCCCCAACTGGTGGAGGGCTGCAGTGATGGTTGACTTTGTGGAACTTCCTCCCATCAGCCACAGTGACCTTTGGGCTCTTCTTTAGCTCTCTCACCAAGGCTCTTTCCCACGATTGCTCAGTTTGGCTGGACGGCCAGGTCTAGGAAGAGTTCTGGTCGTCCCAAACGTCTTCCATTTAAGGATTATGGAGGCCACTGTGCTCTTAGGAACCTTGAGTGCTGCAGAAATTCTTTTGTAACCTTGGCCAGATCTGTGCCTTGCCACAATTCTGTCTCTGAGCTCCTTGGGCAGTTCCTTCGACCTCATGATTCTCATTTGCTCTGACATGCACTGTGAGCTGTAAGGTCTTATATAGACAGGTGTGTGCCTTTCCTAATCAAGTCCAATCAGTTTAATTAAACGCAGCAAGACTCCAATGAAGGAGTAGAACCATCTCAAGGAGGATCAGAAGAAATGGACAGCATGTGAGTTAAATATGAGTGTCACAGCAAAGGGTCTGAATACTTATGACCATGTGATGTTTCAGTTTTTCTTTTTAATAAATTTGCAAAACTTTCTACATTTGATGGGTGCGCTGTGTGTGTATTATATTGTATGTGTGTATGTATGTATGTATGTATGTATGTGTGTATATATATATATATATATATATATATATATATATATAATATATATATATATATATATATATATATATATATATATATATATATATATATATATATATATATATATTAGTGCTTCATTTTATTACATGTGGGTGCAACTCACAATATAGGATTCCTATTTTGATTCAGTTGCTTTAAATGTATATAGAGGTAACGTTGTGGATGTTTTTAATGTTACTTTTTATTACAAATTGTTTTCAGAAGGACTCTGTTACTTGCCTTATTGCAGACAACTCAACAGTTAATTTACGTATCAGTTGTCAGCATTCACAATAATTGCCGACCAAAATCCTCCTCAGTGTCCATTCCTTAGTGAGTTCATATTCAATTTTAATCATATGCGCCATTGACCTTTTATGGTGCATAATCTCAAAAAGAGCATAGCTCTTTATTATTTAAATCTTTATTGCCCTATTTTTTTAATTTCTTTATCCACTCTTCGCTGGTTTCAAAGGATGATAAAGAGTTATTTTCTGTTGCATCATCAAATGGCACATTACTATTATGATAAAGATAAGAAAAAGAGAGGCACGCTTTGGAATGCATTTACCCGTGTAATCAAACCACTTTCAACTTTTCACAAACTGTTTTATTAATGTGACCTTTTTAAAGAATCAGTTCCACTCATGAATAATGTTTTAAAGACTGTGTTTTGCTCATTGATCAAGCTCAGGTAATGAACTTCTTGAAAGCGCTGTCCCCAAAATGTTGCTTGCCTTGTCTGAATGGGACAAACTATTCATGCACTCTGTTTAACTCTCACCATTCTAGTCATTTGGAGAGAGCTGTATCTCCATGTGTTGTTACCAGGGTGGCAGACTGGCTGATGAACAGACACTACCTCAGTTGGGCAAATAAGACCTCAAAAATATTAAGAGTAACTTTTACTCTGCAGCGCTGTGGAGATTTTAGGTTTGGCAAGCGAGACTATAAGAGTAACTTAACTCCCCCTGGAAAATCTTGCTTTTTGTGACCTCCCACAGTACAAACTTCCCTTTTTTTCTGCAGTGATGTAGAAGTGTACTCTAGGGTGTGTCCGAATCCGGTGGAGAAGGGCACACTTCTGTTCTGACCACAGTGTTGCTGCGTGTGGTTAGAAGTGAAACAGACAGACAGACAGACAGAGAGAGAGAGAGAGAGAGAGAGAATACAAACGCTGCATTTCAGCCTGGTGTTAGTTTACTCTTTTAAAGCCCAACACGTGTAATAAGTAGCATGCCGTTAAAATGTTGTGATTGCACATTAAAATGACCACAGTGTCATACAGACAGAAACCTGTCACTCATTTGCACTATGGCGTTGTGACAGCACGGCGGTCTTTGCTTAACTGAGAATATTTGTGTTAATGAGCTGTGTACAAGACATGATATGATTGAGAAATTACAGAAGATCCATTGTACAATCAAAGGCAGTGAGATCGCAAGGAAAGGCATTACAAAAAGTATTTTTGTAGAACCAAATCACATTTTGATACCAACTTGTTAATGAACAATGGAATTTAATTAAACACCCTTTTTTTTGAAAGCATTTGAATTCTCTCTTATTGTACAACTTTTTTTCTGCAGCAGATTTTTTTTATTTCTTTCCCCAACACCTGATGGAATAAGTTATTTCTTCAGCCTTTAGCAACAGACTGTGGCTGATTTAATCCTGTGATTAATATTAATACAATTGTGCTCGTGTTAATTTTGGCTGCAGAGATGATAAAGATGGCGATATTATTATTATTCTTCTTCCTGCAGGAATAAATGGCGACCCAGTAAGGTGATAGGGGGTGAGCTTGCTAGACTAGCACCCATGTCTGCTTTTGGTTTACGCAACCGGTACCTCTCAAGGCTGGGCGCACAGGTACACACACACAGACACAGACACACACAGACAGACACGCATTTATTAATTTATTCATCCTCTAATCTTGAGGGTTTTTTAAAAAATTCTAGGAGGGTTGGTTTTTACGATTACACTTTATAATTAAACACCATTTCCATTTCCACTGTGCTCTTTATTATTTATTTATTTTTTCTCCCTTCACATAATCATTGTCCTCTCTGCTCTCAGCTCCCAGACCACTACTCTACCCATCTGTCATCACTTGCCCACAGGAGTGTTCTGAAATGATGCCCTTCATTCAGCTGGCTGCTCCTCCAACGCTGTAGCTCTGTGGCTCCAGACAAGTATGCACAAAAAAAAAAGGATGCTTACAAAAGTGTCCCCGTTTGAACAAGATATTGATGCACTTTTTTTTTCTTTATTTCTTTTTTTTTTACCTTCAAGGTATTTTTAACCTTTACATGACTGACTGTTGTTCTGGGTATTCAGACGGGTTATCAGGTTTTTTTTTTCTCCATTAGTATCAACATAGATTATTTTTGGACCTATCTTCAGTTTTTTTCTATTTGCTTTATACTTGAGGTGTTGTGCCTTTTTATTTATTTATTTTTTTATAGAAACCTCATGATTTTTTTTTTTCGTCTTTCCAGGAGATTGTGTCCTATAAAATTGGACTGATGCTTTATGGTGCCTTGATGCTGTTTTAGGGTCTGTTTTAGAGACTCAGCCCTCTGCAAACAACAGAGGGCACTAATTCCCTCAAATGTTTAATGTCACCTATGGCCACAGTATCTTTGCTTTTTAATAACTGCCTTTTACAGGCTCAGTATTTACAGTATCGGGTTATACTTCTGTTGGTCCTTCATGTTGCGATAAGTTAGAATAGTGTACACACATGATGCTGTGACCTGTTGAATGTTGCCAAATAAATATATTTAAAATAATAAAAGGGAATTATTAAACACAGCTTATATACCTTGTCGGTACAGTCCCGGTGTCATTGCCGCCCACTGACTCATGATAAAAAAGTCACTGCTGGATGCTCTCTCTCTCTACCCTGTCGACCTGTTCCTGCTGCGTAGGCTACATCCTCCAACAGACACACGGTAGGCTGGACTCTCTTCCCCCTCCTCCACAGCCAGGCCCGGAGCTGCTGGCGGTGCCGATCACAGCCCAAAAAGTAGAGGAGAGGATTTGCGCATGAGTTAAAACTGACCACAGGCTTCCACACCTTGAAGGAGATCATGACTACGTTCAAAAGATGACAGTCTCCGGGCATGTAGACCCTCACAAACAAGTAGACTGTCCGAGCAACGTGATACGGCACAAAACACACCACAAACATGAGACACACAATTAAGATGGTGTAAAGAGACTTGTTGCGCTTACGAGGTATCCTTGCGTTAGAGATGCCGTCCCTGCAATATAGCACTGTCATCATGGAGCAGTAACAGGTGATGACGACGAGGAAAGGGATCAGAAAACCTACTATGGCTAAAAACAGCCCGTAGGGAAAGTAAACTTTAAATTGCCCCGGGTCAGTCATTTCAAAGCACACAGTCATGTTGTTGATCACACCTGTGTGCGCAAAGATCAGTGTGGGTAAAATCTCTGCAGTGGCCAGGATCCAAACCGAACCTGACGCGAAGAGGGCGAGTCTCTTGGTCCTGAGGCGCACAGACGCGATGGGGAAGCACACTCCGAGGAAACGGTGCACGCTGACGCACGTGAGGAACATCATGCTGCAGTGGAGGTTGACGAGAAAGAAAAACCTGACGCTTTTGCAGATGATGTTGCCGAAGGGCCACAGGCCGCCCATGGCATTGCTGACGATGAGAGGGGGCAAGGCCAGCACGTAGAGCAGATCCGCCGCGGCGAGGTTGGTCATGTAGATGACCGTGCTGCTCCAGCGGCGCGTCCGACAGCCGACGCACCACAGCAGGGCACCGTTTAAACTTAGACCCAGCAGGAACACAAGGCTGTAGGCCACTGGTAGAAGGATCCTTTTGTAGTAGCTAGTCACTGGACACACGTGGAAGTCCTCCATTCAAATTATCAGCTCGGGTAGTTTAATGTTTAAGGTGGGCCTAAAACTTAAAGAAGGACCACTTCTCCTTACACCCCACCTGTCTGCAGCTCACCTGAGTGCTGAGTAAAGATGACGTGTGCTTCTTTAATAAAAAAAAAAAAATTACCAAATGCAGGTGTTTGTTCAACTTGCGCGTCCCTTCTGTTCCCAGCCCACACCTGTGTAATGTAAACCATTAACGCCATATCTAGGATATGAGCAAATATAGATTGGCACACCGTGAGGCATTTCAAAAGCCTAACACAATAGGATGCAGATACTGTAGTAGCCTATGCGATTGCCCTTCCCCAGAGAAAAGGCGTGCAGGATAATTAATGTTGTAATTAAAGCCGATTGCCAAGTTAAATGACATCGTCGACACACGCGCAATGGGCGCTGTATAAAAACGCGCGCACGCTCAGCATCCCATTGGCTGCGAGGATTTTCCCAAGTCTGGTTCTCTCTCCGGCTGCTCCCGACTCAAAGTGATCACTTCATCTCTGTCTAACCGCGGAGATAGAGAGAGACACTGCTCGTCATGCTGAGGAACGGCACGTACAGGTTAGTGTCACATCCACCAACTGATCCTATGGTCATACGTGTAAGACAAGAGTGTTTTTTATTTAGGACAAACGAGAAGCTCCAGTAGCCTACATGCTGCTCCGACATGCACTGATGTGTGATTAAAAATCCTGCATAACGGCACTCTCTGCAGCTGCACTGTAGGCTGTGCATAGATACTGAGGGCTTATAGCAAATGTCCTATTTAGGGAGTTATTGTGTCTTATTGAACTTGAGCGGTGTCCTTCCAGAAGCATGTACCAGGGAGAGGAGGCGAGGCTGCGCAGCGGGAGTCTGGCTCGAGAAAGGAAACACCTTGCTCTGTGCATTAATAACCAGGTAGGAGGCATTCAGAAGAAAGTGGCATTAAAGTATTATGTCATTACCATGAACTGGATTATCTGTGAAGATATTGTTAAGTATATAATATAATACATATAATCTCCTTTGGTTGGGGAGCATTTCAGTAATGATGTAATTCACTTTCTGATCTTTTTCTTAGGAGCAGTAAGTTGATGCTTATTCTGCTCAGTTTTTTTTATTTATTTTTTGGCAAAGTATTTAATGGGGGGGAAAAAAGACCATCTACAAACTAATTTAAAGAGGGCTATGTTTCTTTGCAATCTGACAACATTTAGGCAACTATTCCCCCGTGGTTTAGCAGCTGGAGAGACGACAGAGAAGTATAAGCACCATGGACAGTGAGCCCTACTGTATGACCATTTCTCCATGTACTGTATACCCTTAACTGCTTTGAATTTGGTTTCCCTTATTCCCAAATGGCACAGTTGACTGATTTCAAATTTGGTTTGGGGAATTGCCTTTTCATGTTGGCTTGAGTCCACCTAGAGATCTTTGTCATGGCAGCATTGTCTCATTAATACTACATATTGTACCTCCCGCTATGAATGACTTCATCATCAGCAGGGAATAGTGAGGGTATAGCTGAACTGCTCAGCGGATCAAGGTGGCATGACCAGAGCTCATGTTAAGAGATGATACATGTTTTTGAAACTCAAACAGTTGGTTTGACGAGAGCAGTTGTTGCAATTGACTTCATAATGTAAATCAATTTAGCTAAGGATCATCTTTAACAGAAGTATATGACGTTTCCTTTGGGTGAGTGTACTGTAGGTGCACAAGTTCACCTGGTTGTATTGAGCTTCTGAATATTTAATACCAGTGATGTAGTGTTGCGCATTATCGGCGGCTGGGGATATTGAGCCATTGAGCTCTGAAAGCACTGTTCCATCACAGCTTTCACTTACTCTGCAATACATTATGATGGTGGTGCAACCCCCCCAACACACACACACACACACACACACACACACACACACACACACACACACACACACACGCTTGTTCATTGCATGTTTCCCTAAACGTTCTGATTTAGACTCCAAATTTGTTTCCACTGCACCACCTGACAGTTGAGTTTCATTTTCACTCTCCAAAAATGACTTTTCCAAATTGATCCAGCTTAACTCTGTGAGACGCCATGTCAGAGAAGGATCATATAGGACTACGGAGGAGGACACGAGGACGCTTTGCGAAGGACTAACCAGTAATTGGCGTGTGAAATATGAGTGAGGGTAGAAATGCCGGTTATTGGATATGGAGGCTGCTCCACTTGCTGTATCTGCGTGAGTGATTCAGATTCATTGCCGAGGCGTGAACCCCCTGAGAAACACATTCATCTATCTCAGCTATTACTCCATAATCAATGGGACAGCAGAATTTTACGGTCACGAGCTCTTGTTGTCAAGCATTCTACACAGAGCTTATTTAAACCGCACGCCAAAGGGGGTCACATTTAATGGGGTTAAGCATGACATATACAGTACTGGTGACATTGTTGACACAGCACTTGCAGCTGGAATCTTGAATGGAGCCCCCTTGCTGCTCCTAATTCGGTGAACATGCAGAAACCCTTTTTAATGAGCTCGTGTTTGTGCTCAACAGGAGCCGAAAATCCATCTTCCACTGGTGTCATTCAGACCCTGAACAGGGTCAGCATCAGTTTACCCACACAAACTCTGGGAGTCAGACACAGATATGGTGTTCAGTGTGTGTATATATATATATATATATATGCGAGAGAGAGAGAGCGAGAGAGAGATACATAGGGGGAGTGTGCTGCCAGGGAAGGGCGTCATATTTCAGAAGTGCATTATCGTCTCTCCCCCAGTGGGACAGAGCTGTGCTGAGTGCTGTTTGCCCCAGCTCACTCAAACGCTTCGCGATTGAGTCATAATAACCCACGCTGGAGCGAGATGAGCCTGCACACTGACAGATAGGTGTCTCTTGGCCCGCCACGGTCATATGTTGAGGAAATATACATCCTCTGTGTGTACGTGTGTGTGTGTGTGTGTGTGCGTGTGCTCTGGTTCAATGCCACATGAAAAAATAAAATGTGCCTTTTGTAATAAAAAAAATAAAAGGCACCATTACTCCTCCAAAACATACACAAAGATGCTTGCGTGGATGCACACATGTACGCCCACACACACTCCTGCCAGTTTTTAGCAATTTCCATCCCATCCCATTACCATGTCTTGGAAGGCTGGCTTGGTCTAAATGAGAGAGCATAGTCTTTGATCACCCATGATGGGCATATGTGTGTGTGAACATGCTCTCATTCCCTCCCTCACCATATGTTAACCAGAGCAGCTCTCTATTGGTTAATAGTAACAGGGGAAATAGTCCCAAATGCTCCGTTTTGCATTTCGAGAGACTATAGTCATTTTCTCACTCTCACACCTCCTTTATCTCTACTCGTCACACCCCACTCAACTCCACCCTTCTTGGGATGGCTTTCTCTTCTTCTTCTCCTCTCCCAATTTAGAATAAACATATGGCCTCCACTTGCTTCTCATTGATACCTTCTTCCTTCCCTTATTGTACATCCCAGATATCCTCTTTCCCACCTCTTTTGAATGCTTGCCTGCCCTACCATCGGCTCAACACATGTAGGTTTGAAGACTCATATTGTATGTATTCTGTGTGCGTTAGTGATTAATCAGTTAGCCAAAATCAGCAGAAAATGAATTAACAATTTGGATAACGTATCAATCATCAAGCAGGAATGCCAAGCGTCAGCCTGTTCCAGGTTCTCAAATGTGAGGATATGACGCTTTTCAGTTTTATCTTTAATATCTTTTTAAATTGATTAGAACATTTATGGTCTGTTGGTCAGACAAAACAAGCACTTTAAAGACATCACCTGTGAAATATTTTTTTTTACCATTTGTTAAATTTTCTAGATGAAACCATTATTGGAAAGAAAGATTAATTCCTAATATAAATAACCCCTAGTGCAGCCCTTATTTACCTGATGAAGGTCTGAGACTGAAACGTTGTATTTTTCTAAATAAATTATTGCTTGCGTAATGGTCAGTGTGCAAAACAATTTTTGATCTGCTACTTTTGATCATATCCTACGCACCTGCCCGACAAAAGAGGTGTGCAAAAAAGTTTTCTTAGCCCTGTATGCTTAAAATGGGTCTTCTATTATAGCCCTTTCTTTAAATTCATACGTATAAAACCTGGATGACTCTGAAAGAAATGGGTCTGTCTGTATTTAATGAACTGCATACTTCTAGAGATGAAAATAACCAAACATCTGTGTGTGCATGATGTAAGCCTCCTTGGTGTCGCTGTTCCTTATCTGTGCCTCATAAGTCAGTCTACATCTCCCACTCCAGCCTGGTATTAATGGCTGTGTACTGTAACTGCAGTGGCCTGGGTATTGTGAGAGTGAGAATGCATAGGTCTGTAAACGCTGTTATCTGATCAGTATGAATCTGCTTTTCTCACTGCAGCTTAGTCAACAACATATCATTCTTTGTCGATTTACGCCTTCAAACCTGAGTCTCTTCTCTGTCTTCTGCTTTCTCTCTACTCAAATAGGATTTAAAGGTCTGAGTGAAATGGCATAAATGCATCAATTTCCCTCAGTAGAAAGTAGTTGTCTTACCCCATAGCCATACCATTAGGAGAAAATAGCATTTCAAATCATTTTGTCACATGAGCACAGTTTTCAGGAACACCTACATCTCTCAGCAGGCTCTTGTTGTACTCAGGGAGTCGGGCGAAACCGTAAATGTTGACTTCCATATTACTCCCTGCACGCACTGCGCATGTAAATTGATTTCCAATGTTAGGATTAACGAGCATCTCCACTGATTGGACATTTCCCCGGGCTGAGCGGCCAGTTGAGCGGTGGCTAAACAGCTGTGGTCTGCGTAGATGTTTCAGCACATTGCCACACTGCAGTCAAATCCTCTGAGATCAGATTGATATATGTGCATGTTTACACATGACTGTGCGTCGGTATGTGTGCATGCATGTGTTTGTTCTCTCAAACATTGCACTCAGGTGTGTGTGTGTGTGTGTGTGTGTGTGTGTGGGAGTTTATCTCACTGAGCAACCACACTAGTTTGAAGGGCAAAACGAGCTGACCATCTCTCACACTCAACTATGCCTGCCATCGATCTCTGTGATAGAACTAGGACTCTGAGAAATTATGATTTTAATAACTCATCAATTAGAGGGCAGCAGGCTTTCTGCTATGTGCTGTCCTTTTCTCTCTGCTTCTTTCCTGTTTTCCTTCCTTCTCTCATTTTTCAGTGACAATATGCTTATTACTGTCTACCTTCACCTTCCCTAGCCTTTCGGTCTATTGATTGCCCTTATTTTTAATACTGAAAATAATGCGATTAAGCTGTGCACATGCCCAGCAGAATAGGTTCTTCTGTTAATATCCCTGTTTTTATGCAATCATGGATTCAGCTATTGCTACAGCTATTTAACAGATTGTCATGTACCCTATACGCTGCAAGTGATGCATTTCTCCTGTCAGCTGCAGTTGTATTGCTCCCTTGGTGATTCTATTTCTCTCATATTATATAACTTTAGTGCATTTTATCCGGTCCAGAGAGGCGAGACACTACAGTTGGTTGTAAACACACAAACGATAGTAAAATAGTAAACAATGATAGCAGCTGTAAAAAAAAGTGACTAACACAAGGTATATCAAGTGTTACAATCTTTGAAAATAGTAACAATTCATAATGAAATGTTTACTGTGATAGTTCATTTTTTAAATCATAGTATCAATAGTATTATCTTAATGTTCAATCTGCAGTGTAAGTAGACAATTGCTCTATATTGTCATTAAGATATGTAATTGCGGCTTTAAGTTAGACATTTATGTCATTTTAGCATATGTATATTTAAGCATATCAATCTTTTGTCTTTTAAAAGATATTTAAAAACAGTTTCAGTCCAAAAAACTTATTTGTCATGGGTTCTAATATAAGTTTAAACATCAGGATGGAGTCTGCTGTTATTACAGCAGAACACCGGTTGATACGGTTATATTTTAAACCCTTATTGGCCTTTTGCCTGGCATTCTGAACACTTAATCCCTACTGGCTTCACTGAGAGACAAGGCAAGAACATTCAGAACTAATGCAGCAACATTGCAGTGTCTGGACTACATGTACCCAAATGTACTCTTTATAACCTTAGATGGACACAAACACACATGTAGACACAGTGTAACGGTGTGTTGTGGCACAGTATATCCCAGTTTGAAAAGGTGACAATATGCATTGTGGGGCTAAAAATGTATTGCAGAGTTAATTGATCTTGTCAATTTGTATTCTCAAGGGGAACTAATTTGATTACATGTGGGAAATGTCAGAGGGCACAACTAAATGAGGTCTCAACTGCTGCCTGAAAATGTTAATTGTCAAAATGGTCTCAAAATGACATCCACAACAAATAATACCAGTTTGTGTAAAAAGGGTTTAAATTGGCTATGCGGTGTATCACTCCAACCAGGTTCTTAATTTGTTCTTTATAAACATTTTCATCTAGACAGAAGGATGGGGACATTTTGAAACATAGTTTTTGCACAGCTGTACTCGAAATAGTGAAAAAATGTGGGCTGGGACTGCATCCTCACAGCTCTCACAGACCGTTCCCTAATTCGTGGAATACTGCTGTTTTGTCATGGCCACATGCGCTAACATTACTCCACTATATCTTTACATAGCAAATTTAATTCGCTGCTATGTTAAGGTTCTGAATCTCGAGTACAGAACCTCCATCCGTTAATTTTTTTGACCACTCTGGTGCAGCAATACAGTTTATATGGCGAACTTGCATATTACACATCCAGCAGACAAGGCAACATTAGCGTTAATTTGGAGTCTGTTTCTGGCCAACTGATTTTCATTCTCTTTTTGTTTGTGAGTAAAATATCTGACTCTTTAGCTCCTTAATGATCTACTATGTTCACCAGCTAGTCTGTCTGCTCTTTGGTGCTGGGAAGGTGCTGTAGGGTTAGAGAGCTTTCCCCTTGAAAACAGCTGCCTATTGGAGCTGTAAATGAGGATGATGACGAGAGCAGCGAGACTGATCCAAAATATTAAAGTTGCGGCCCGTAAAACCAAAACAATGAGCTAAAAGACACAAAGACTCTCCAGTGGAGCTGAGGGGAACTGCTGATTTGTGTGATAATTATCTGTGGGTTCATCACTACCCGGGTCGCCTTTCTCGTTACACATAGCAATTCGACCCTGTGTCGTACTGATCTGTGAGCTGAATTTATCCTTACACCCTTGATGTAGACACAAGCACTTGAACACAAACGTGGACAAATACTCACAGCTTGCACCCTGCTGGCTAACATAAAGATGAGTGAATTGTAGAGATGGAGTGGAGCTGCTTTGGGAGCCCATCCATCTGTCCAGCCCCAGAGCTGCCTGACATCGGACTCGCCCCCTGGCCTGCTTCCGGTGTCTGGCTGGTTGGCACCTGCGGAGCACACACATGCTGTTTTGCATCAGGAATAACACACACACACACACACACACACACACACACACACACACACACACACACACACACACACACACACACACACAGACACAGACCGTTGTTTTCCCTACCACTATGTGTGTTCATGGTAATTTATGTCTATGTTTACAGACCCAGACAAGCTGCCACTCTTGAGGTTAATAAATCATAAAAAGAGCAGTTTTCCTCTGTTTAGGCTTAGTTGTACAGCAATGCCAAACAGACAGTATGCGTGGGAGGAGAAGCGTTTGAAAAATGCTCCTGATTTATTATTGTATTTTATCGAAGCACAGCTCCTCCTGTGTCATATCTTTGGCAGAGAGAATTAAAAACCTTGTTGACATATTGGTGCTTTCCACTGTGCAGGAAGAAGTAAAGCGGTATCATCGCTACTGCAATCACAGTGGAGGGCAAGCAGTTCCCAAGGTGGAGAGGTAAGACACTACACAGTACTGTCCCTACTGTTTCATGACAAAATCCTCCATATTGTATGGACAGCACTCAAATCTACAATGAGGATGGTATACTTTAATGTAAAGCCCTCGTTCTATCATACAAGACCCTTATTGTGCCATAACGAGGCCGCACTTTTGAACGTAAACCACATACCATGACATCCTCTTACTCTATAAGTGCTTGTTGTGCTGTGACTTCCAATATCATGTGAAATATAAACTCATTGATTTCTTCTGGCATACAAGTTGAGCTGTTTTCTTCTCTGACCTCATATTCCAGTTATATATCTACCTTGTCGTTCTCATAGAAGCCGTCCTTGTAGGGGTGAGGGAGAGGATGACAATAGCCCAAGTCGCCGTGAGCAACAACAGCACCTGGAAATCAAGGCTATTGTGTGAGTATCACTTGTGGGCTTTCAAACATCTGTGTTTCTTTTCTACATTTTGAGGCAAATTTCACATAGTGTCACCTGTTACCCATGTTACCTTAAAAGTGCATTATATTTGTCTTGTAGGAGAAATCAATTTTATGTGTGGCTTTAATTCAATCTTCCTTCTGATTAGGTTTCGGAGCTGGGGTCAGAGTGCACTTTGTAGTCCATGCCCCCTCGTAGACTGCCATCTAGCACCACTTTATTTAAACATGGACCCACACACACACACACTTTTATAGGTTTAAGAGAAAGGCGACAGCTCTCGCCTCAGGCTTTCACTTCCTTGAGAGTCAAGGGTGGTGAAGAGAAAGCCAATGTTTCTGTGGTGAGATAACATGATTGGGGTGTAGAGAGGTGAGACGGATGGTAAAATATGTCAAGATAAACTCACAGAAAAGGCAGAGGAACAGGAAGCATGGACACATAGACTGAGCAAAGGGAGAATAAAAGTGGAGAAAATAGGGATTGAAGAAGATGGGGGAGCCTAGGAGTTATGGCTTAATTCAATTTGTTCCATTTGGCTCAGCTGTCTCTCTGCTCCACTGGAGGTGAATGTGTTTCTCCATCAGGTAATTGATCCAGCCCTCCATCCTGGACCCGGGTGTTGGGGTGACTATACACGGATGAAAGAATGTGAAAGAGAGAGACAGAGAGAGTGATCTGTGGAGGTTGAAAACGGGGGAGATAGGCAGGAAGAGGTCAGAAAAGCGTGTGAGCTGTGTTACACTTAAAGCGGGTAAAAAAAAAAAAAAAAAAAAACAGGCAAAGTTGAGAAAAAGACGTAGGGAAGGAAAGTCTAAGCAGAAGAAATTGAGAAAGTTGAAAGAGAAATGAGATATGGCGCAATGGTGACATCATTTTTGACTTCTTTTTTTAAATCAAAGAACCAGATATTTTCACAGTTTCTCCTTTCAATTAATTCAACCAGAAGACTTTCATGGCCATCCAAGTCATGGAAATGTTCCAACAGCCAGTCCCCCTAACATTTTCATGCAGAGAATGAACATGACTTCAGAACCTCTACTTCAAAAACCCCGGACGCCCAAAATTACGCCTACCACATGGCAACTCCATAATTTAGCTCAACTTTGGTTATGAGATGTCACTGTTATATGTATTATGTCAACCTGTGTTCTCAGGATCCAGCGGGCCTGGCGTGCAAGCACGTCCCGCAGAGGGAGCTGGCAGGGACAAGACAAGAACCGTCGCAGCCATCGTCGGGGGGAGACGGTGCCTTCCGAGAACCTCCGGGACCCTGTGATGACCACCGATATTTCTCCGGTAAGACTGCAAAAAGAAAATCAAAGGCCACGTTCACACCGCAAGTCTTAATGCTTAATTCTGATTTTTTTTTTTTTTTTTTTTTTGCTCAGATCCAATATTTGTTTAGCTGTTCACATTACCTTTTAAAATGTGGCCTATATCAGATTCCAGTGTGAACTGTTTGCGGTTTTGAACTGACCCGCATATTGCGCAAAAGAACATTAACAGTGACATCAGACGCAGCACACTGTTGCACTAAAGTTAGGGAGGTTATGGAGGAAGTAAGCATTTTCATTTTTATTTCAAAATGGTTGTGTAATGGCAGCCGTAACATTAATGAGCAGGTGCTGAGGAGGAGAAGAATGAAGAGAAAGAGAGCCAAATTGGCTATTTTGGCCTTTTGCGGGGTTATGGCTAATTGACTACAGAGGTCTGTGTGTCTATTTTTTCCAAAAAATGGATAGGTTAAGGTATGATCCTTCTAGTTTTGATTGAATTGAAGTATCTCCCCATACACTAGTTAGGTCTAACACCTCCCTCTCCCTCCATTGACTTGTTCTATCACTGTTCTCCATTTTGTAGGCCTAGTGAAGTTTTTAATCGTACTGTCTGTGTCTAGCGCTAACTCCCGCCGGCGCATAATTGTGACAAATGTCGATGTAGATTGACGTAAAAGTCGCATCAAATCCGCCTTGGTTGTTCACACTGCGGCCGCATTGAAAAAAAAATCAGACCTGGGTCTGATTCAGGACCACACATGGAAGTGGTCTAAGTCTGATTTGAAAACATCAGATGTGGGCAAGATTTGAGTGTTCACACTACTTCTGAAGAAGTGTGACCTGGTCACTTGACCCCAAAAAAAAAAAATCTGATTTGGGCCACTTTTGCCAGCAGTCTGAACGTAGCCAAATAGACAGCCATATGGTGCAACATGAGAATGAGGCAGGTGGCTGGAGATCTAGACATCTTTAAGCTATCTGCTGCTATGTGGTCTGAGTTATCAGCTGTTGTTTCCGCAGAGGATGATAAAGGAATGGGTGAGGGATGCATGGATGGATAGACTAATAAAGAACAGAGCAAAGGAGGGAACGAGGGAGGGGTGTTTACCTCTAGTGTCATCTGGGGGACACTAGGGGGTCGTATTGGTGCAGGTGGATGGGATGCCAGCTGGCACTGTGCCCAGATCTGTAATTAGCCGTTAATTAGGTAAATTTTCAAAGCTGGTTGATTGATTAATGAAGTGCCTCTGCCCTTGTCCTCCCCCGTTTCACCCCCCCCCCCAAACCCACCTCCTCACCCCTTCCTTCTCCGGAGGGAGTGCAGGGGAGAATTAAACAGTGCTCACAGGGCATGGCAGCCAAAGAAAAGCCAGAGGAAAAATGACAGTATGAGCAGCAGATAAACAGTAGAGAAGGGGGGAGAAAGAAATAAAGTTGGGGGGGGAGATAAGAAGATGAATGCAGAGATGCGAAAAGATGCCTTTAGATCGCCTCAAGTTCTAAGTGACAGACAGGGACACACAGACACAAACAAACACACACACGTACAGTCTGCTCTGCTGGTTTCTCGGTCTGTGTTGGCTCTCGCAGTGTAGTAATCACACAAGCTACCCGCGCATGTCTGCCCACGCTCTTTGCAGAGACCCAGTACAGCAAAATATGATGTCATGTCTGCATACTCACTTGTTTGTGTGTGTGTGTGTGTGTGTGTGTGTGTGTGTGTGTGTGTGTGTGTGTGTGTGTGTGTGTGTGTGTGTGTGTGTGTGTGTGTGTGTGTGTGTGTGTGGGATGCATTTTTTTCCTACTCTCTTTTTAAGCAGTGCTACAGGAAAGCAACATTCTCTCAGCAAACAGATGGGCTGGTGTCCTGATGAGACACTGTGTATATGTGTGTGCGTGTTTGCGCGTGTGCTTTGTTTTTAGGTTGTTTGTTCTGCTTGAAAGAGTTTGGTGTTCATTAGCACAGCAGCAAATGTCTTCCTAATTAGAAACTTACTGTAACTTAAAAACCAAGATGACAAAGTCCCCCTTCCCCCCCTTCCCCTCCACCATTTATTCCCTCTTAACTTTCTTTTTCAACATCATCTTTATTGGAAATATGAAATGATATAGGGTGAGGCTATTTGCACCCCTGGTACAATTAGCAGTGTATGCTATTAGAAATGAATGCTATTTGTACCCCGCCGGTGCACACAGCAATGTGTTCTATTAATACCCCGTCTGGTACAAATATCAATGTATGCTATTTGCACCCCTGTGCATTTTCAGTACCTTGGCATATATTTACACACAGTTATCCATACTAATCATGTATTACACCTTTTTGGAATATTATTGTTGCAGTGTCCAATATTTCGCACACAGAGAGACGCTAATACATACACTTGCGTGGGCCGCGATATATATTATTTTTTTTACAGGGTGGTTGGGGAAGATTCATGAATATTCATTAGGGAACTCATCACTGATTGGCTCGCCCTGACATTCTTACCCTAACCATAACCAATCCCACTCCTCTTGCCTAAACCTAACCAACCCAACCAGAGCAGGCAACGAGTACTAGCCATTCAGGGATGAGTCCCCTAATGAATATTCATGAGTCTTCCCCTACCACCCTGCAAAAAAGATTTTGCGTTCGCGGGCCCTGACTTGCGCAATGGCATAATTATCCAATCCAAAATGAAAAAAAAAAAACAAGATCGCCTCACTTACAGAATGTTGTACAACTGTTTACCACTTGGTGTCTTCAAGCCTCTGTTGCTAGGTAACCATACTGTATACAAAAAATAGGTACTAACTAACAAACTAATGGTTGTATGCTTTCACTGAAGACAGAAAGTGCAATTGTAGTATCCATTTTCCGCTAGAAATTCAATTGTTGTGAACTTAAGAGACAAAACTTTCCTAATATGCCAGTTTGTGCTGTCATGGAAGATGAACGTCCGCCATGATTTCGGTGCACGCGAGCAACGTCTTTTTGTTGTTACGTCACAGGGTGTGAATAGCTCAGCTGTGTGGCCGAGGCTATTCGTACCGGGGGTGCAAATAGACACTCCGAATGATATATTAGATCTACCACCCATTGCATCCCTTAAATGCAGTGACTTGGTAGGTGGGTATACCATGGCTTCTATACCCGCTACCCAGCCCCACCCTTAGTCTGTGTGGCATTCATCAACACGTGTGGGGGAATTAACTCAGTACGTTTACTCAACTAATGTTCTTAAGTAGAAAGTTGAAGTACTTCACTTGAGTATTTCCATTTCTTGCTACTTTATGTGTCTACTCTGCTACATTTCATATTAATAATAACCAACCCGTTCTCATTCCGAACTCGAAAAATAAGTACGTTTGGTCAGTGTCCTTCAGCGTCTGATGCGACGAAAAAGGCACCCTTAGGCGTATTTGTGTAACGTACTGGGGAGAGCCGCAGTTGGATGAGACTTAGCGAGTGGTATGTAAGGGGAAATTGCTGGGTAAGGATGGTGGTTGGGGTGGTGGATGGGTAAAACACCGGACTTTCACTCAGGAGACTCGGGTTCACGGCCCGCGTGTGGCGTTTTGTTTCCCGGCTTTTGATGCGTCCTTTCCCCGTTGTTTTTCTCCTAAACCCAACCTCCGCGATTCCGTTATTGTCGCGCTTCACCCGCGGTGTGTTTCCCGGCTTTTGAGGCGTCCTTTCCCCGTTGTTTTTCTCCTAAACCTAACCTCCGCGATTCCGTTATGAAAAAGGGACGGCAATAGTGGCGACCAAGCACGTTTACATGAGACTCTAAAGGAGACTTTTAACGTCAAATAAGAACGAGAAAGGCTCCTGACCGAACGTCCTTATTTTACGAGTTGGGTGTGAGAATGTGTTGCAACAACAATAATAATGAATGAGAATAATATTTCTGTACATTTTCAATGCAGGACTTTTACTCGTAACATAGTACTTTCATATTGCAGTATTACAGATTATATTGAAGACTGTAACATGTTTGGCTGCAGTATTGTTCTGCAATACTGGTACTTTGGTATATGGTAAATCCCCATGCCCACTACCCCAATGTTTATCTGTCATCCTTCCCAAGCCCCTCAACCTCAACCTCAACAATAATAATAATAATAATAATAATAATAATAATAATAATAATAATAATACAAACAAAATATATTTAAATTAAACATATATACAAATAAGATTTAAATTTTTTTTAAATGATGATCTAAATCTTATATCTGCTTCCCAAGAAGTGTTTTATCTTCCAAACCGCGTTACCATTTCTCAGTTAGAGACTTTTGGAGTAATGCTGGACAGGCACTGCTGCTTTTCACACAACTCTGTTACCCTCTCATCACTCCTCTTGCCTCGACCTCTGCCCGCAACACACACTCTCCTACCTCTGTGCTTTTCTTACGTCGCCTTTTCTCTTTCCCTCTCTGTCTCGCACGCTCACATTGTATCACTCTCCTGTGGCTGTTGTGTTCTGTGAAGGACAGACATTCATCACTCTGCCACATTGGGAGTGTGTTCAGGCAGCGTGTGTGTGTGTGTGTGTGTGTGCATGCTTGAAAGACCTTGGTACTGGCATGTAGAGGGGGTGGGGGGTTCAAACATACTTCATGCATATTTCATGAAACATGTATTGAACAGCACACACAGACACAGGCCTAGATAAGACACCACAGCTCACACTGAGGGTTTTCTACCTCATCTGCTCAAATAGCATCCCCAATCCACACTCTCACTTTAAAACTCCTGCCAGAATTCAACTCTGTTTATATCACTGTCAAGTTGTCTCTTACTGTATGTCTTTCTGTATTCCATATATTGCAGTAGTCCAGCAATGGTGGGTTCAAGCCTGCTGTAACCCCCAGACCCCAATGAATTATTAAAACGCAGAGGGGCCAGGCCCTACATGTCCTGCTCTGGTCAATGCTTGGCCTGTTGTAAATCAATAGGTCTGAATGTTGTGAACACACTGCTGCTGTATGGCTGACCTGGGGGGGTTGCTGTGTAGTGTTGTTCCAAAAATTTGGAATAACAACATGAACTATATGTGAGCATTGAACGCTATAAAAATCCCCTACGACAGGTGGTCATTATGTGATATGTGACAGTGAAATTCTTAATCAAAGGAATAGTTTGACATTCTCGGGAAATGTGCTTATTTGCTTTGTTGCCGAGAGTTAGGTGAGAAGACTGCTACCGCTTCCGTGTGTGTCCATTAAAAATGAAGCTAAGGTGTTTGAGGCAAAAAGCTGAGGGCAGCACTTGTAGCAGTGCAAGCCATGTTTCTAACTTACCCTCCGGGCTAAGCTTAACATTCTGCTCTCCACTTATCTGGGTGAATTTGAGAAAGATGCATCATAACTGATTGGCAAAAACAGATGAGGTCTTGGACACAGCAAAGAGCCTAGATCTGTGAAGTCTAATAGAGGAAGGTCTGCAAGCATTAATGGACACAAGGTAGATTTCAATGGTGCTTTTTATTAGCATATATGTAGATTACGGTTAGGCATCTTGCGCAGTTTGCTTTGTGTTAAGCTATGAAACTATGTGCATTTGCATGCAGTGCTTGAGTGGATCTCCATGATTCACGGTGTAGCCCTCTGGGATGGCTTGGTGGGCTTTATTCAGAGACTCAAACCAGCGATCAAAGCTAAAGTATTGTGATGAGAATGAAAATGAAACGCTTCAGTGGTGTGCCTTTCATTACAAAGAAACTAATAATGCTGCCGGGCGGCCTGATGACTAATGAAATAATTTCAGTGATGGATAGTTAAAAGAAGAGAAGGACTATCAGTAGAAGAGAGAAATGAATGGAGACTAGAGGGTGAAATATAGATAAAAACACATTGCATCAGCTATGCTGAAGTGTGTGTGGCTGTGGCTGTGTTTGTTTTCTAACAGTGTTTGTGGACATTGATCTGTTCCTATCTCTGTGACATGTTAGCACTTTTTCTCCCCTCCTTTTCTGGAGCCCAGGCAGAGGGAAAGTGTTAGTGTAAGCATTCCTGCAGCCTGCGTGGGAGATCATTCTCTCATCTCTCACCGCTAAGAATCTCACAAAGCGAAGTGACGGCTTCATCCATGCCTCCACCTCTACCCCCCCTAATCCCTTTTTCCCAGCCTCACTCTATGTCATCCCTGGCTTTCCCTCCCACTGCCTCTTGATGCATACACACACACACACACACACACACACACACACACACACACCAGTCCACCGTTTCTGCAGACAGATGCTAACAGACGACTTGTTTTATTGGTGTCAGTTGGTGTCTCATTTGAAATGAATTTATATACCTCTGCCTAGGAGTTGACATCGATCGGGCTTAACTCATTTAATAGCCATGACATTTGCCTATTAGCTTATTTACTGTCAAAACTCAGCTGGCTTCCTGAGAGACAGTAACTCTCGCATTTGTATCCGTTCGGCAAGAAAATGTGATTGCTTTTGCAAAATATAAACTCCAGAGGAAAATTCAATTCAAGTACGCGCACAGACATGGACTCACACATCAAACTCCGCTGCGCAGGCTTATATTAGATTTGATCTGGATTGTCCCTGTTTTTAGGATATTTTATCATATTTTATGGAAGATGTTTTCTAATGTGCTCCTGCCTTAATTTGCTGCTGTTTGCTGTTAATGCAAACTCCAACAATTCCATATTCTAAGTTTCCCTGCTGTCTTGATATATTCAGGATAATGTACATTTTTCTCAGCACTACCATCAGCGCAACCTCAGAGTCGTGCCAAGTATAAATATTGAGACACTGGCTGACTGTGCCTCTTACACATAGCTCCTGGCAGATCAGTGCTGGAGGACAAACCGCAACGTGAATCCCTTTCTTTTTTGTGTGCTGCAAATGTTGAATTTTATTAGCAGTAGCCGAACCAGCAAAACAACTGCGAAGTGATCAATTTCCCTGTAGAGTGGTGAGTGTGACATGGCTGTTGCACTTTAATCATTTTGACACTGCCTTTAGTTGTTTAATGCTGTGTGCGCCCCTAGCTATTGAAACCCTGGAATTATTTTAATAAAACCTTTTTATTTGCAAATTTTTCAGCATGTGAGAATCCACATAGACATAGTGTGCATACACCAGGAAACACCCACTCTGAAACCTAGAAAGTGATTCTCCAAAACAGCCATTGATTTTGTGAAAGGCCATTGGGAACATATCTCAGAGATTCATCATGGCTAGAGAGGGGAAACGAGGATGGGAGAGAGCCGATGTCTCCTGGAGGTGGAGAAAGAACGATGAATGGCTAGCAAGCTGAAAGGAGGAGGTGAGAGAATATAGAGAAGATGTGGTGGAGTTTGGAGTGATTATGAGGATAATAACTCTGCATTAGAGTCTCCATTTGTGTGGGTGTGAGATGGAGTGCATGCGCAGGCGCAGTTATGTCTGTCAAAGTGTCTCATTTCTTCATCGCTGTCTCTGTCCAAACTGCACCAGATTAGATTAATGTTGACCATTACATCAGTACACACTTACATGTTCACATCAGGTCACATGCACAAATATAAAGGAACTAATAGTCTACACTGGCACATTAAGAGCATCTTATGACCCCTCCAAAAAAATCAATGAAAGCCCACAAGTGAAAACGAGCAGAGGGCAAGATAGATCTTGATCAGGGTTCTGGGGAAAAATGGGAAGAATATAGAGTAAAAAAAGGGAGTGAGCTCACTTTAGTCTTCTCACTTTTTACTGTTTTTTTTTTTTGTGAGCACAGGATCCTGAATGACTTGATTTGATATTTACAGCAGGCTGTGTGTGGCATTATAATGAGAGCAGTAGTTTACAGCTGGTGTATGGGGATTTGATTGGAAGCTGTAGCTCACTGCAACCTCCCACTGAGCTTCTAATTGGTTATTTATCTAGAAAACATGCCATTTAGCTGACATTACTTAAACTAAACAAGCATATAGCATGCTCACATATGGCCTCATACAGGCATGGATGTGACAGATATATACCCACACGCACAGACCATAACATAACATAAATCAGCTGGAAGCGTCTCCCAACCATCTGCAGCCGTAATAACAATCTGGTACCTAAGGCTATATGCTCTACTGTTCTATTACAGCACATTTCTCTCTGCACACACACTTTCCCTCCAGTTATCTCCTCTATGTTCTTTTCCCCCATTCTGCAGCCTCCAGTTTTTTCTCCCCATCCTTTCTTCCGCCATCTTTTTCAGTCTCCTGCTTTCTCACCCTCCCACTTGCTCCCTTCCTCACAGGCCTCGTCCCCCTCTTTAGCCCATCTTAGTCCTCATGGCCAGTGAGTCTGCCATAATGAGATCCCTGGAGGAGAGACGAGTGGCGTAAAAAGCAGAGGAGGGCAGCAGCAGGGAGGAGAAGAGTTGAGGGTTGATCTCCTCTCTGACCTGCTCAGAGAGGAAACCTCTGGAATAGTCCACCCCCCTCTCTAACTCTACTTCTCACTATCGCCATACCCCCTTCCCTCAGTCTCCCCCTCACCCTATCATCTCCTCCCCCCCTCTCCTCCTTTCATCAGCAATCTACCATTACTGTCCATTAACTAGATCAGAGCCATTATAATCCTCTTCTGACAGCATCCCTGCTGTGTGTACAGTACCCTTGGTTGTGAGGAGGGGCTGATGGAGAAGCGGAGACAGGAATTGGTAGCAATCCTCAGAGAGGAGAGGCTATCTCGATTGTAGAGTCAAATCACAAGCATGTGCATATGTAAGAGGAGGCTGGGGAAAGCAATGGAGGGACGGAGAAAATAAAGTCCAGGCTGTGACTTGCATGCTTTGTCTCATATGGTATGCAGCAGGTCCATAACATATTCTCTTCTTCTTCTGATTTGATCATTGACGTCCAGGTCCTTGCTTGTCACACATAACCCTTAGTCCTTAGTGAGGGAGAAAGCTTACGCGACGGTTCTGCAAAAGACGCTTTCTCTTATTGTGCTTTGGGGATTGCCAGCTACAGAGCTCATTTTAAGTTTGTTTGTCCTCTTCCTATAATAATCTCTCTTCTGTTATTTAGCCTCCGTTACGACCATCCGCAGATTAGTCCTCGTTGCATCGATCGTAAGGAGGCTAAGTACAAAGGAGTGATCAGCCGGTCAATGACTGTTAAACTAGAGGCACCTCCCTGATATCATAAAGTCCAGGCTGTGACAGCTAGCTGCTGATTGTCTCATTAGTCTGTGCGCTAACACAGAGCCAAGCTTCTCATTACTGCTCTTACAGTGCCGCAACACTTTAGGCAGGAGTTTGATGTATACAGTGTTCTCTGGCCGTTTAAGGAAACGCTATTTCTGGCAATGTAGTGGTAGTTGTCTTTACGCAGACATATCCATGTTTCCTCATTCCCTTTATCTTTTTATCAACATCTCTATCTTTCCATGCATATGTACTTGTGTGTGTCCATTGGCTACTCTCTATGTGTCTACCTCTAAGGCACACCAAAGGTCTTAAAAGGGTTATACTGAATAAGCATTCAAAAGAGTGTTTTCAGCATCCAGTGTATTGTTGTGTCAGCTGCTGGACTGCTTGCTGTAGCGGCCATATGATCTTGTATCTTTCCTCTTTGTAACGAGCTGCTCACTGGGCTGTTGGTTGGTCTTTTGTCTTTGTTTTCAGATAGACGTGGTGGGTATTCTGTGGTCACTGTCAAAGCACATGACAAATAAATGTAATATTGGAATTAATCACTGCAGTGGCAAAGCCATGCACCATTTAATTCTACAATGCTAAGGTTAAGTAGTTGCACACATGTTACAGGAGATTTGTGAGGCAACAAGTCTTGTCATCACCTCAGAGTTTGCTTTTCGGTCAGGCTCGCAGGTGCAGTAGTATTCTCAGTTTAGTTTTTTTTTTTTCATGTCTAAGTTCTCATTTTGAAAACCGACCTCGTGAGATTTACGCTTGCTTCCGCAAAGCTAACCTTTGACGACTCAGCCATGTTGAACGTGTGTCTTGGTCGTGTGTGTCTGTGCATGCATGCAAGTGTGTGTTTGTAATATAGGATAAGTGTGTGTAGTATGCCGGTGGAGGCTCCAGAGATGCCCTGTGGGTGGATTTCTCACAGGCACATTTGATCTGTGGCTGATCTTTCGTTTTGATCGACGAGTCAGCTTTGAAGGGAGGAGGTGTCCTATAGTTTGATGCACATGAAGAGTATCCGTTCTTCACAGCATCTCAAAGAAAAGAACATAACACATTGAAAGAGTGAAAAGATGGATGGGAGATTGCTAGGGGCCGAATGTAGTCCATGTGCACGGTGTTGGTGTGTAAAAATGATGTGAGTGTGCTTTAGTGTGTTGGGAAATCTTCCAAGCCGAGAGCCTTTTGCTTTGAAGTCTTTGTCTATAATAGATTTTTGAATCTTTGAAGCCACTGTGATAACACTTACACCTATTGCATTTACATCACCAATAAAGGTATTGTACAGGCATGTGTATGTCTGTGGAAAGCATGTGTGTGCCATGTGCACCCACGTACAGAGCACCTGTCTCAGTGCCCCTCTAGCAGTTTAAATATTGGCCTAATGTGTCCTCATAATCTTCTACCATCACCATGGTAACAGTGAACTTGCTTAGAATCTCCTTATTTATGCAAAGGACGTCCCACAGCTCTCCAACCTGTCAATCACAATCTTAAGCAAATCGTTATAAAAAAAATAATCTGCCAAAAAGGTGAGAACTGTCAGTCTCTGCTCAAAGTTATGTAACCTCCACTGAGCACCAGTTGGTCCAAAGCACGATGTGTATGTGTGCCAAGTGCTCTCTGTAGAAATCAATGCATCCTTAAAAGTTCTTGAAGCTGTGGCAAATCTCACATTACCTCATAGCCATGCTGCTGAGTTTTAAATTAGAACTTTAATTCTTGTTTATCTATTCATAATCCTATAATCCATGCTTCATGTAACTGTTTTTGTAACCGTATTTCAAAACTGCTGTAGTGTTAAATACATAGTGCAAGCTTCAAGCAGGCCCAGCAGCATTTTACCTTCATGTGTTTGTTTACACATTACAGATGGTGGAAAATACTGTTATTGTGAAATTAAGGGGGAAGATTTACTGCTTTATGGTCTGAGCTAGACAATCAGTAGGATAATTCTAAGCAACATTGTTTTCTTTCTCCTTTTTTGATTTTTGGATTTGTTTTGCAATTTGTTACATTATCTATGTGTTAAAATGACAAATTATGCAATGAAATTGTATTGCAAAGCATGCAGGCAAGGTTGCTTTATCTGTTATTGGCTTATCCCTCTGATGGTCCAGGGTAAAATGGGCTGTGAGATTGACAAGCCGGTCAGTGCAGCACCAGCATGTGGGTTGATTGTACCAATCAATTAGCATGCCGACCCCTACCTACCAATCATGAGCTTTACTCAGTGAATGAAAGCATGAGATTGTAGACACAAGCAGCCAAAATGAGTTCCCCCTCACAGAGTGTCTGGGCAGTGTGAGGAGCTCAGACATTTGGATGTAACTCAGAGTGGAACCCATACTCCTTTGCATTTGAAAGAGCCAGTTGAGGTGGTTCAGGTATCTGATTGGATTATTGGGTCTGGTGATTGTCACTACTTGACAATTAAATGCCGAGTCCCAATTCAACAACATATTCCTTTAGTCCTTAAAGGACAATTCCGGCACAAAATGAACCTAGGGGTGTACCGAGTCAACCATTATCTGGGATATGTTTTCATGCTAATCGAATGTGTATGTAGCTTGAAACAAGCTACCGCAAACCGGTGATTAGTATGCTAGTAGTCGGGGCAGAGAGTAAATTGCTATTTTATACCACTAACAAGGCTCAAAATAGCACCGCACTTCAACGGTAGCATAATTAGGGTCCCTACATGTAAACCGAAGCATTGAGAAGTTTGTAAGTGTACAGACAGCTTATTAAAAAGATAGTTTATAAAGACATTACCATTCGCGTATATAGGCAGGCGCCATCTTGGGAAAACAGTCATGACCAGTCAAAACACGAAGCGGGTGGCAGGTAGGTTTAAAGAGGATAGAAGTTTTGTTGTTGTTGTTGCGCCGGGATGCCGGTTTCAGGACATCCTTGGCTGCTGGAAAAACGAGCGTCATTTACTATCATGAGCAGTGCCATTGCAGAGGAAAATGTAAAGTACAACCTCTTGCTGCGATTAACTTTTTTCGGCTTTCATCCTTTTTATGGTAGGCTAAAGGTATTTCTCTCTCTCTCTCTCTCTGGTTTAAACAAACATATATTTCACATCTTTGCTGAGCCAGAGTTTTGTGTGGAAGTATTAATAATTATTGTGAAGGAATTAAAGGCTTGTCCCAAATATACGCCGGTTGAGTTCAGTGATTGAAGTGAATAAACGCCTGATCTATTGATTGCAGTTTTACCGTAGATTATTCTGATCTTGGCATGTGAAACATAGCGTGATCCTCTTCTTGAAGCGGTTTCAAAAAACCTGACCAGTAATGGCAAACAGGAAACAGTCTAAGTCTGTAGCCACTGTGTATGGATAATGACTGCTCATGAGTTACTGTTCTATCTTCGTGAACATAATGGTGCGTGTCTCTGTGTGAGGGAGGTTTACGATACAGTTTACAGTAAAACATTTACTTTGAAGAATGATATCATGCATCAGCTCCAAATGTTCCTCCTCCTTCAGTCATTTAGCAGATGCTATTTCCTGCCACAGAGTGAACAGGGAATGAAAGAGCAGAATTACTATTGATGCCAAAATACCAAGACGGTGAGAAGAGTGGCAGAGAGAGAAGAAACATTGGGAGAAGGAAGACCAAAGCAACGCACTAAGTGATCATCGTAATTTGTCTACTTTGTGCTGTTGTTGAAAATACAAAGGTTGGTGGCATGGTTTGGGAGGGTTAAAGGTGCTTCAGAGGGCTTTTTAGAGGAAATTGAGCTTTATCGTTGCTTAAAGGAATACTCTACTCCTCACCACGGGGCTTCTCGTGTGCAGCGAGCAAATCACTCCGCCCAAGTAGCAGAAGTTGCAGTGCTTCACCTTCTGATAATATAGTTCCCAGTTTGTATTAGAGATGATCCAATACTGCCTAAAACGCTGGTATCGGTATCGGGAAGTACTGGAGTTTATGCACCGATTCGATACCACGTAATAAAGCCCTAAAGAAAATCTATGTTAAAGTAGTTTATTTATGTTCTTTTTCTGTTATAACTGACTGTCAAACTGGATAATAAAAGAAAGTTCTGTGGCATTCATTGTTTGTATTTGTTCATTTTTCACAAAGAGTTTAACCTGAGCCAGACCGACAACAAAGATAGAAATCATATCACATTCATACAGGGATAAGTAGTATACAGTTGTTAAAACATAATAAAATATATGACACACTGGTATCGGATGTGTCTAAGGCAGTACAGTTTTTGATGTTTGCCGATGATACCAATATTTTTTATTCTGGAAATAATCTGTCAGAAATTACAGAAAATATAAATTTAGGAATGGGAAAAATTAAGAAATGGTTTGATAAAAATAAATTGTTTAAATTGGGAAAAAACTAAATACATGATCTTTGGTAATTGTAAAAAGAATGAAAATGTAAGAATAGCAATTGAAGGAACTGATATTGAAAGAGTTAATGAGATACAATTTGTAGGTGTTATTTTGGATGATAAATTGAATTGGAAAGATCACATTAACACACTAATAGTTTATTTATAAAATCTGGACTTCTAAAATTCAAAGATTTGGTTGATTGGAAGATTTTGATTTTTATGTGGAAAGCTAAGCAGAGAGTTTTGCCTATGGTTTTACAAAATGTATTTACTCCTGTATCAGAGGAAGATGGCCATAGAAAGCAATATCATTTTAAAACTCTTTTCGCACGTACTACACAAAAACCGAGGTGTTTGTCCATTTATGGAGTTAAACTGGAACACCTTGGACTATAAACTGAAGTGCTGCAAAAGAGTTTGTAAATTTAAGAACTAGTATAAGAAAGAAAGTACAGGAATGTTATAAGAAAAATGATGACTAACACGCATAAAATTATGATAATTAAATGTAAAGATAGGTAGTACTGCTAATTTTTGGTGTTTGGGGTGAGGATTGGGGTTGATTTTTTTGATGTGCACAAATAAGTGACAGGTACCATAAGATTTTTTTTTTCTTCCTTCAGAACACTGTAATAAATAATACTTACATGCTGTCAATGCTGTCAATTCCTTACACTTTCTTTCTTTTTCAACAGGAAGTCAATTATACAGTCCGTGTATCACTAGACTATAAAAAAAACTTAATATCTTAATAATACTTTAAGATGGATGATTTTAAATTACTTTTGAGCTAACTTTAACTTTAAAGCAATTGTATTAGGTTTTTCATGCTCATTAATCCAAAGTTTGCCATAGTTATTGCACACGTATTTGCACATTTATAGAGCAGGCTAAAAATACCATCTATAATCACCTGCACACAAGTTTCTTCTGAAGGCAGAAATGTTTTAATTAATATATTTTAATCTTTTAAAAATGATGTTGTGAATGTGAACATTGTTTTGTCTGACCAACAGCTTAAAATCCAAAAATATTTAAATTACAATGGAATAAAACAGAGAAAAGAAGGAAATCCTCACATTTGAGAAGGCCTTTTTACCTGATGACTTCAGTCAATCGTCTATAAATCTTTTGTCAAGCAACGTATAGATTAATTCTTTTGTTGTTTCACAGAATACGTGAACACAACCCTCTCATTGCATCTTTTCATCCCATCATTCACACCCTGAGTGCTCACTTTTCTCAAGCTCTGACACTTTAAGATCTGGTGCAAAGCTATATTATAAAGTAAGTGGGGGGAGAATGAGAATGTAACACCGTTTTTGTTTTTATTGCCGTTTAAGCAAAAAAAAAGATACATCATTATATGTATTCAATGACACCCCCAACCGGCACCTTCAGACACTGCCTACCAAGAGATTGGGTCTGTCTGAGGTTTCTCCCTAAAAGGGAGTTTTCCTCGCCACTGTCGCACTAAACGCTTGCTCTTGGGGGAATTAGTGGAATTGCTGGGTCTCGGTGTGGTCTAGACCTACTCTATCTGTAAAGTGTCTTGAGATAACTCTTGTTATGATTTGATACTATAAATAAAATTGAATTTAATTGAATGAGAAGTTGTAAGAGACTAAGTGTGCAGCAGGATGAGGAGATAAAAATCTTAGGTGAAGAATGGGAGAATGAATCTTTAAAACTCATATGCAGCTTTCAGGAGGAAATATAACTTGCAAAATAATTCTGCTTTTTCCAATGTACGGCCCTATGGGTCCTTTTTAAAATGAGGCAACAATGAAAGTATGATACCCTTATGAAATACTGTAGGAGGGTAGCACCATTACAGCATAGCAGTAAATTACTAACCCCAGATGGCATTCTGGGGGTCCAATTCTTCCTCTGGTGGAGTTTTATTTACTTGGCACTGAAGAAAGTGGTGTAGAAAGACCATTTCAAATATAACAAAGACAGAGGAAGACTTACTTGGCTTATGTGCTCAGTTTTAATTACCTCTAATCTTACATCTCTGTATCTTTTTACATCTTCTCACATTCTGTGTGTTGACTGTTAATTGGCTTGTCTGTCACCCCAACATACTTCTTTTCTTGGTGTGTCTGAGGCATATAAATATCCATCTTCTTTTAGTCTCACTCTCTTTTTCTGCTTCCTTGTTTGACTTATATAAAGGAATTAGTGTATAAAGCAGTTTTTTGACAAATGTGACATCTGCACTTACAAATTGGCTAAGAGTCACACCTAAAGAATTGAAGGTATTTTTTTAAGCAACGGTAACCTAGAATAACTTCAGGCTTGACAAAACGATAAAGAGATTTGCATGATGAACTTGAGATGTTTTTGTGGCAGCGTAGACATACATACTGTGCAATTTTCCAATTTTCTATTTCATATTCTTCTTTTCATACCCTCCATTTCTTTCTCGGTCTCTCTCTCTCTATATATATATATATCTATCTCTATCTCTCTCTCTCTCACACACACACACTTTATTCTAATTTTTTGTTTTTCCTTCAAATAAGATATGAAACCTTTTTAAACCTCTAGCGCCGTGTGCACATTTCACAGTGGCACTGCTGGACAAGGTCAAAATGCTTGTATATGGAGCATACGCGTTTACACTGACAGCTGGACATCAGCTCGAGCTCAGGAAGTATTAGGAGCAGATCTGGGATTTGTTGAAATGGAGTCTGAATCTCAGTGCTGCAATGTCTGCACGAACAAAAGCGCTAATTACCTTCTCATTAAGCTGTGACAAGGTGTGTGTGGTCTCGTGAAATATTCAACTTTACCACCTCCAACCTGCCACTTGGTGTCAGACAAAAAGAGAAAACACACACCCAAGTAGATGCCCCACAATGCCTCAGCGCCTGAGACTGATGCTTCAAGATTAGCTCCAAAAGTAAAACGAGAGACTTGAAGAATACAGAGGCAAGGGGCTTTATGTGAACTAATTATAAGTATAGGCCTACCACAGAGCTTGTTTCACTGCATTTCAAAGGCAATCCTTAAAGGGTTACTTCAACTTTTGGGAAATATGCACTTTCTTGCATAAGAGTTAGATGAGAAGATTGATACCACATTCCTGTTTGTACGGTAAAAGTGAGGCTACCACCAGCAGCTAGTTAGCTTAGCACAAAGACTGGAAACGGGGAGAAGCAGTTTATACCAGCACCTCTAAGGCTACATCCACCTTTTCATTTTTAAATGAAACAAAAAACGATCTCCGTACACATAAGCGTGTAGGCTCTGTATCAGAAATGATCTCCGTCCGTATTAACATGCCTGACAATGCATATCACATGACCATTCACATACACAGGGCATGGGTGTGGCTGTGTAAACAGGAAGCAGATTCAGTCTCCATTTCTGCCCATCCAGACTACAACGCAACCCCAGAGTTTTCAAACTTAGGGTCAGCAGCGTTTACCAAATGTCTCCATTTAAGGGGCTCGGAAACGCTGGAGGAGTGTGGATACCAGGCGTAAACGTAGCTAATCATTCAACTGAGCTCATTTGCAATTAGGATTCGGTACCTTTCGCATCTGAACCAATACTAGTCCCGATACCGGTACCAGAAATTCGGTTCCAGGTACCCAACGGTACTTTTTTCAGTACTTTCCCTCTGTAATTACATAAAAAAATATTTCAGTTGTAAAAATAATTCCAAACCTATTTACTTACATTTATTTAGAATATTTTACACTGCCAGAAATTAAACAAAAATAAAACCCCTCCCTCTCTCCTCCCAAACCCGTCCCTACAACCTATTAAATCCAATAATTATTAATTTCTTAATCACCGTAACTTTAATTTTGTATTTGTATATAATTATATAATTTTTTCATCATGACAGTTTTTAATTGCTCTTTAAGGTTTCATGTAAAGCACTTTGAATTGCCTTGTTGCTGAAAGGTGCTGTAGAAATAAAGTTGCCTTGCCTTACAACCTCAGCCTGTCAGTCAGTCCCCAGGGCACAGAAACCACCGTTGTGCCTGCTCGTCTCAGAGATGTCAACAGCACCGAGACTGCTTTCAGCTCCCCATTAATATCATATCACAGTGAAAGGTGTCTGCGTGAAGTTTTGAAAAACTGTAACCACACTTGAAACCGCTTTATCGGCATCGCCGTGACTCACTGTGACTTCAACAAAACTGCAGAGTCAATGTTTGCTCTGTCCGCACCTCTGTGCATGTGTGTGTGTGTGTCGGACCTCTGCTCTCTGTCAACATGCAGAGAGGACAGATAAGCTTGCGCTTACTCTCGGGTACCGAAATTTGGCACCGTTTGATTTTACGTGAACCAATACTCTGTAGTACCGACGTGATTCGGTCAGTACCGGTAAAAGTACAGGATTCGGTACCCAACCCCTATTTGCAATGATAGACAGCCAGTAAACAGGAGTCAAGCAAATAGCCGTCATCTACATTAATGGGCGACATACAGCATGATTGAAGTTCAGAATATCAACTCACACGCCTGTAATTTTTCAATCTCAGCATGCCCATGTAGCCAAACACAGCTAGATCAAGATAATTCAGCAGCCTGTTGGAAGGAGCTTGGCTGTATCAGTGACAGCAGGACTGGTGGCTGTAGTAGCATGTGTAGAGGCTCTGTAATGGTTATATTTAGCTCATTATCTCCCAGACGGCTCTCTGAGCACACAGTCGCCTGGCACAGCAGCCTATTCTGGTGAGAACATTAGAACCTGGGAACAGCTAATGCCATTCTGGCTCAGACAACACTATAGCCTCAATAATAATCTTTTGTTTGGGCAAATAGTTTGCTCTGTATTTCTTGCCCGTAAGTGTATAATGATAGTCTTCTTTTTGCAGTGATTGTCAATTTTATTTTCCCCTAGCCTCACTTCTTATCACATCTTAGGAATTACAGATTTTTCAGTTCCTATGAGTTTTCACCTCCCCTGTATTGTCTCTTTACCTTCTATCATTCTCTCCCAGATCTGGTTTCCCTCAGTTATCTGTCTGGCAGAATGAGAGTTGGAAAGAGGGTTTGTGTTGTTTTTTTGTGTGTGTGTGTGTGTGTGTGTCTGTGTGTGTGTGTGTGTGTGTGTGTGTGTGTGTGTGTGTGTGTGTGTGTGTGTGTGTGTGTGTGTGTGTGACAGTGTGTGATGTTCCTTCTCATCCCTCTGAGTGTTTGAAGCTACATTACATCAGATTCTCCACACTGCTATACTGCCTCCAAAGCCCCTCTGTCATAGTGTATCTGTGTGTGAGGAGGAGCAAGGGTGAACTGAGGCATTGATTTCCCCATACATACTGTATAAACATGAGAAACACACACAAATGCACAATAATTCTTACTTTTCTATACTCACAGGATTGCACATAGGCACAAAACATGCATGAATGCATGCACTCTGCAGACTTTTATACTTACAGGTATGTGTGCAGATGACATCAGTATATTGTGCTGCTGCCGCTGCTGCTGACACACTGGGGCTTTCTCTTCTGCATTATAGATGAGGATGCTGTGAGCAGCTTGTTTGCTTTCTAAATTAAGTTTTTCTCTCCTCTCTCTTTCCTTACTCTGAGAGTTGTTGCATGTTGGCTCTTTAGACATTCACACACAACTCCTATATAAGACTACAGTAAGCCTGGAAAACCTGTGATCTCTCTCTGATGTTCACATTGAGATCCACCATGGGTGAGCATTGAAGGCAATAAAAAGAGCTTTAATATACACTACATAGACTTTATTGAAGTCAACAGGAAGACCCACAACATTTTTCTATGAATACAAAGTAAGTAAACATTTTTAACAAGGTACAAAGGTCTTGATACGTAAATTCACTTGTCTTAGGCCTAGTTCACAAATAAATGGGTATTTTT